>NW_021637425.1:0-186755 GCF_004799145.2 Neltuma alba
AAAAAAAGAACGAAAGAAAAATTTGATGTGAAATGACATCTAAATCTTTTTTGATAAACATGTAATTAAAAGTCCAAAGAAGCCTAACTTATTTGAATAATTGGTCTCAATTCAGGTGAAGAACCGGTAACAGACATAAAAACCATCCATTCTGGTTCTATATTTGTTCAAATAAAACCAAAAAATTCTTTCTTCTTCCAACTTTTCGATCTTCCCATTCATTAAAGAAAAAGGTTTTTAAAGATTAGTTGATGGGATTAGAAGTGTCAATGCAGGCAGATTATGCTTTATCATATTCACAAGGAGGCTCTCAGTATGGCTGATTATTTGGCCAAACTTGCCCGTAATATTACGGAGAAATTTTACATTCTTATTACCCTCCACCTTGTAACTAACCAAGAGGCGGAAGTTGGTGAAGATTCTTAGGTTGGTCTTTGATGATGTAATTTTCTGTTTTTAAGTTAATGACATCCAGCTTCCATTTGAAAAAAAAAAAACAAAAGAAAAAGAAAAAGGCAAAGAAAAGTCACATCATTCTGGAATGAAGAGGGAGGTCAGGGAACAGAATGGTAAGACTGGATCAGGGGAAGGCCAATGAAGAAGCTTATTTTAAACTTTATTTTTGAATTATTGCCTTTTATTTAATTTTATAAACTTATAATTTTTTAACTAAATAATATGTTTTTGCCCTAAATGCATATTCTAAATAAGTAAGTCACAATATTAAAAAATGATTAAATAGTTATTCGTAAAAAAATCATGTGTTGATTTTCTTAAAATAATAATCCTATTAATAATTATATTGGAGTAAAATTAACATAATTATACATCATATAATAATCTAATTATAAGGTTAGTTTGGAAACATAATTAATATGTATGGTAGACAAATGATATTAAATTATTGTACTTAGAGCTACGATAAAAATACCTTTCGATTAACTTTTATATTTATGACTGAATTTTGGTTATTTGGTCTTAACAAGTTAAATTATGTGTATTCATATTTTTATTCCAACGCATACATGTAAATTTAAAAGACAACAATTAAAAATAATAATTTGAAAACATCATGTAAACGGAATTATGGAACTAATAATTAGAAAAAACACAGCGAAAACTCTAATAATATGACCAAAATTAAAAACAAATCGAGCAGAACTGTCTCTTAAGATTGTATGCAGTATTTTATTATAGAATACTTAATGAAATAAATGCAAATAAAGAAATAAAGAGGCAGAGCTTGTGTGGAAAATTGAGTAACGCTTTTGTTGACTCCAAAAAGGTGTAAATATTTTGAAGAATGGAATTAATATTAAAAAAATAAGTTTGAAAAGTTTTATATAATATAATTAAGACTACTTTAAACAAAATAGCCGTTAACTACGGCCACTATGTGAGTGGGCAGGCTGGCGCCGCAGCATGTGAAATTTTTTTAATATTTTTTAAAAAGTCTCACGGTCGAATTTAATCACGTTAATTTTAAATATTTAGATTTGTGTGTCAGGTATATCATTACCTAATGATCATAAAGAATTATAATTTTTTTTACTAATCTCAACAATTTTTCTTCATAGATAAGCTTAGTTATTTAGCTCTGTTTTATATTGTATATTACTGTAAAACTTATTTTATAATATAAATTATATAATAAAATAAGTTTTCTATTTAGCACAAAAGAAATATAATAATAAAAGGCCTGGTTCGTTGATTAACAATTAGTAATAAGAACCCAATTTAAGAAATTATTTATTCTTAAAGATCCAGAATTTGCCGCTTATATAAAGTAAATGTTCTTTTTTTTTAACCAAGTTATTTGGTTAGGCCATATTCGAATATTATCAAGTTCACTTAGATAGCTCTCCTAAAATTGTTTCTAACTTCACACGAACTCAAACTTAAGAGCTGAGACCTCATGTTTGCCAGATAAATGATACAACTTTTGGTTTTTAATATAGAAATTAGTTAACTAATTTGAGTAGATTAAAAAATTAGTTAAGTTAGTTATTTGTAATAAGTAGGTGTTGTTTTTCTTAAAATATTATTGCCGATCAAGTGTATTGATTAGAACTACCATAATTATAAGGGCTATATTAGAAAAAGAGAATATGAGAGATAAATAGATAGGAGTCTTATATTTAAGACTAAAATAAAAGTTAAACGAGTTTTTATATCAAGAACACGAAGTAATATATTTATCAATTTGAAACTACGTGGATATACTACTCTTATTTTAAAAAAAAAATTTGAATGTGTGTATGAATATTTATACAATTAATTTGAGGGATTAAAATTGTTAGGAGGGGAAGGAAAAAGCTTTTAAACACGTGACAGGCACATGATGCATGTGAAGGGCATGATTGCAGGCTTGCAGCTAAGGTTCTGAACTTCTCTGATCATTCATTCTCATCTCATTCAATCCATTTTAAGGTCAAATATCATTTTTCTTTTACCTTTTTTAATTCAACATTTTAAAAAATGACAATAATATCATATGCAGATAATTGAAACCCACAGTAGTTGGTCCAAGGTCTTGAACTGACAAGATTAAATAGATTATTTAATTCTAATAAATATGACATAATTTTTATAAAATATCTCTATGTAATATCATTTGTAGAGTTTATAAGTTAGATAAATTGATTTAAAAAAAAATAAGAAATATAAAAATTAAATTAAAATCTTATATTTAGTATCAAAATTAATTTTTTAAACTAACATATAAATTTAAAAAATTGAATATATCCCTATAATTATAAGTGTGTAAATCAAAATGAGATGAGACTGACCTTGAAGTGCAATATGGATATATCAGATAATCTCTTTTCTTTTTTCCATGAGAAAATTAAAAAGAAACATAAAAACTCAATCTATCAGATAAGGCAAAAGATTTCAATAAAATTACCCATAACATGTGTTTACACTTTTTAAAATAAAAATAAATTAGAGACACATAAATCTAGATGCATGTATGTCTGTAGATAATTAGTAAAATTAAAGCTTGTAAAATATAATTAAGGTATATATATATATGATATAATGAAAAAGGAAAAAAAAAAAAAAAAGAAGAGAAAGTTGCAGAGGATTTGTCTAAGGGGTCAAGATTGATGCTTCAAATCAAAGAATATGTCTGTTCCTTCATTGGTGGCTTTTCCTTTTGTGGCCCCTCAATGCAAAGCTCATAATTATTATTCTCAGAAAAAGACATCACTTCTTTATTCTATAATTGTCATTTCCATTTTTATTTTCTCTCTCTAATGCTCTTAAGTTTTAACATTTGGCTTAGTCTAATTGTGTTGACATAATACCCTCCATTCTTTTCACCATGACATGATTACCCTCCTCGTTTACAAATTTTTTTTATTTCAATAAAAGTTTAAGTAATTAGGCTTAGATCATACATCTCAACTCAAAGGATACTCATCGATTATCTATAGAAAAAATCCTCATTGCTTTAAATTTAAAATATAAGCTAGACATGCATACCTCGTATTTCTGCCAATAAAATTTGATGAATAAATCATTGAGAACTAAGAAAACTGCTCACTTAATTATTTTAATATTATATTTTTTGAAATTCAAAACTTATTAGATTAAATTTTTTAGAGTTACAACTATTTTGATCAAAATATTTTTATTATTTACCATTTACATAGTACGGTATTAATTTTTTTAATTATTATTAGAATAAAAATATAAAAGATACTTTGATCGTATTATTTTGAAAGAAAAATGACTCCAAATGAGCGTATCTCACAAATAAACAAAATTATTTATATGAATGTAGGGTAACTTGAACATTGTTTTTGGTGGTTGAACCAGGTAACTTAAACATTGGTGATGAATAAATTTATTCTTTTTTTATTAATATTATTACTATTAATATTAATTGGTTAAAATGTTAACATCCAAAGAAATAGGAGCTTAGGAATAAATTTAAATGCTCATGTTTATGTTACTATTGAAAAATCATACAACCATCATATATTTATTAAATAAATTTCGTACAAAAACATATGACACCTACGGCTACGTATATGTTTTTTCTTTGACTTATCTTTGACTTATCATACGGCATCTTAAATGACAACATAGTAATGAATAGTTATTAGTTTTTGACATGGAAATGAGATATTATGTCTCAATTGTACGCATTTTGGACTATTATAGTAAGCATGACATAATTAATTTTTTTCTCTTGTTTTTATATATCTTAAAATCTTACTTATTACTTATGCATTTATGGAGTATTTTAATTATTTCCTATTCTGCGTGACATTTTTTCGTGCATGTTTACTTGTTGCTTGGATATGACATGAGTAATATTATTTATAATTTATATTTTTTAATTAGTAATATTTAGTTTCTTTTTCCATAATTTACTCACACTTTACATTAAAGATTTTGAGAATGTGAACTCTTAAATACAAGCACCACACATAGTCTTGCTTTTCTTATTTTCTTTCTTTTTTCCCATAATATGTTTTTATTTGGAACAAATGCAAATAAAAAATTTTCCAATAATGGAGTGGAATTCTATTTTTTTTTGTTACCAACAGAGGGCTGTGATGTGGGTAATTTTAATCAGTATAAAAATATAAAATATGTAATCAACCTTGCTATTCATCCACAAGTGATGATGGTTTGTAATACTTATTCTACAAATTGTAATATGTTTTTCAATATAAAATATGTTTGATTTTGATAAATGAATTTTTTTGGGCCCAAAAATAAATACCTTTCCTTTTTATGCCAAAAGGACAGTTTGGGAAGTAAACATCAGCAAGCTAGATTTAGAGCCCTTCTTGTTGGATTGACGTTGACCCTCTCTCTCTCTCTCTCTCTCTCTCTCTAACAAAAGCTTTTATATATTTGCACACCCCACACAATATGTGATAGCTATACTGCAATACAATATAACACATTTTTTATTTTTAATGAAAATAATGATATCAAATTAAGTTAAACCTGTTTAATACCTCTTTTGGAATTACTTAATTTGTATAATCTCAAAAACCAACTAACATTTCTATTTTTTAATCAATAATCACAAGAATTAATCATGTACAAATTTATTGACTGCCTCTAAACTTTTTTTTGTGTGTGTCATCTATTCAACTTTAAATCTTGGAAATACTATTTACAAATAATCTCTCTAAAATTTTGGCAAAAAACCTCTCTAAAATTTAGGTCATGAACAAATATATCATACAATGTTAATAAAGGAGTGGACAGATTAACATCATAAACTTACTGTATATAAACTTAAAAATCTATCTTAAGATAGTTTAAAAAGTTAGAGAAATTACTTACATAAGACATAATATTCAAATAACCATATGCTAATTTTATATAAGCTTAGGAATCCAATTGATAATGATAGATGATAGTCCTCTGTTGAGTTCAAAGATTAAGGGATGAGAGATATAATATTTGTAAAATGAGACATTAAACTCAGATATACTATGTGATGCTTTACTGTGTGAAGAGTATTTTATAAAGAAATTACAGTCAAGTCCTACAGAAAAAAATAATTATTTAAAGGTCGTCACTCGAGTCATGACGGCAAAGCCAGAATTAACTGATTGCTTTTGGTTGTTTTCATGCAATGCAGCCTCTGTGATCTTGCCTCTTAAGTTACATTAAAAAAAGTCATTTCTTTATAAATAAATAAATAAATTTATTTTAAGTTTATCAAAAATAAAAATAAATTTGATAAAGAAGTAAATAATTATTTAATGATATTTTGTCATTAAAATTATTTATTATATTTTTTACCTTTTTCATTAAAAATTCAATAAAAAATATTTTTCGTTGTTAAAAAATGTGCATTATATTTCTAGTAGAAAAATTTATGATAAAGTTCTGAAATAGTAGCTAACTTTTAAACTATGCATGCTTTGAAGGCTCACTTCGCTCTTTACTATTGGGTTGCTTATTCAGTACATTTCTGGTTTTGATCCCAGCTATAAATGCCTCTACTCTTTCTTTTATTTTTGCTTTCTCTTTACTGTTTCTCTCTCTCTCTCTCTCACTCACTCTCTTTCTCTATCTGCTTTCCTCCATTACAAACTAAGCTTCCTTTCCAGCTCGCAAGAGGTCCCTCTCTCTTCCCTCAAGCACCCATACCCACCAACCATTTTACCCACCTTTGCTTTTTCTGCTCTCCAAAACCTAGCCTTCCCTACTCTTCCCTCTCTTCCTCTGCATTTTTCCTAGAAAATTAGATTTTTGTCTCGCATTCCTGTCCATTTCCTTCAAATCACACCCACAGTTCGTTTTGGCCCACTAGCGGTTTCAACTTTCGATCCCCACTTATTTGCTGCTCTTGGACAATTTTAATCTCTTGCGGCATCTGGGTTTTGTAGGGTTTGTTTGTGTTCCCTTCAGTGTACCTGCGTCTATCTATGCTCATTGAGTCTTTGTCTATTCAAAAGAAACGCACTCTCTTGCTTCTGTGGGTGCTAAAGGTGGTAGATCAAGGAGGCTAGCCTAGATCAACGTAAAGGTAAATACTATTGCCATTGCTTTGTCTTACCGGACAACTTTTTTGGGCAATTCCTATCTCCCTTTCTCTTTCCTTTGCTTGGATCGTAAGTGATGCTTCCTGGGTTTTACTTTTCTGCCAGATTTGTATTTGTGATTAGAATTTAGAAATAATGGATTAATGGTTTGGTCTTTGCTTTGCGAAGAGATTTAGAATTTAATGTGCCTTTTCTTATTAGGGTGAATTAGACGCAAATGGGTTTCTGATTTGCTAAATGTTTAATTTATTACCTTTCCTGTTGTCTTGGAACAGCTGGATTCCTACAATTTTCCTTAATTTTGTCGCATACACTGTCCATTGCAATACTTAATTACTTTAAAGAAACAAAAATATAAAACTGTTTCAGATAAGCTTAAATTAGATGTTCTCAATCTCGAATAATCTCTAATCACAACAAAACTGCAATTGGTGATCAGTTGACTTGCTGTAGTTGGTTTGTGTTTATTTGATATTGTGATTTCATTGCAGCAACCGAAGCTGTAAATTAGCCTGCTCAGATGTGTTTTTCCAAGCCTTGTGTGAAAGGAATACATTGTTTTTCTATTCGGGCGGGAAAACCTTGATTCTCGTTGCAGAAGAACTTGGAGGACGAGTTGATCAACTTGCAGCATTCAGTATGTCTTTAAAAGCGGAACTGTCTAAGAAGGTTTTGGGTGTGAAATTATGGATTTTAATTGGGATCTGTGTAGGCGCGTTTATAATATTGATTCTTTGTATATTATCCATATGGGTGATGTTTCGGAGAAAATCTAGAAAATCTCTGGACAGGTATTCTTTATCCCAAATACCAAATATCTCGAAAGATATTAAGGTGGACAAAGTTGGGGTGCAGAGTTCTCATGATCACCCAGAAAGCGTATTTATTCCTGTGAATGACAAAGCAACTGATAAGAATTCAGATAAGATGGTTGTCCACTTAGGTATGAGCAAAGCCAGTGATCATGACAATATCAGTCAATGCAGCTCAATTTATCATCATGAGAGAGGATTTAGTTCCCTGTCAGGAGAAGAAGGAAGCTCTGGGACTGGAAAGAAGCAATCTGCATTATCATATGGAGGGCTTGTGACTGCATCTCCTTTAGTTGGCTTGCCAGAAGTTTCTCATCTTGGATGGGGCCATTGGTTTACACTTAGGGATCTGGAGCTAGCAACAAATCGTTTCTCAGCTGAAAATGTGCTAGGTGAGGGTGGATATGGTGTTGTTTACAAGGGCAGACTGATCAATGGAACTGAGGTGGCGGTGAAGAAAATTCTTAATAACTTGTAAGGATGCTTTAAAGTATCACTGGTACCTGATTTTGTCTTGTGACACTCGTTGACGTTTTCTTTCATCTAAACAATGATATTGTTTAATCTTTCTCTGTAATTCCATTCCAAATTGAGTTTATAGGGGACAAGCGGAGAAAGAATTCAGGGTAGAAGTGGAAGCTATAGGCCATGTACGACATAAAAATCTTGTACGCTTGCTTGGATACTGCATTGAAGGAGTGCACAGGTATGATATCATTTCACAAAATTGTCATTTCATTTTTTGAATGCTTGCGAACACTATCTTTCATGTACTCTTGTTGAAGGTATGGGTTTTAGACCATCATACTACCTCTTTTGTGCTCAATAATAGTTCAAACTTTTTCTTTTTTTTTTTAATAACTTCTCATCTATTTCATTACTGATGTGCAGGCTTTTGGTTTATGAATATGTAAATAACGGCAACTTAGAACAATGGTTACATGGGGCTTTGCGCCAACATGGAATTCTTACATGGGAGGCCCGCATGAAAGTTGTACTTGGCACTGCCAAAGCGTGAGTTCAACTTGCAACTCAAACTTATGGCCATGGTAGCATTTTCAATTGTCCATTACTTGGTTTGGCTCTTCATCACCTTTCAGCGGTGATAATCATGAACAATTTGCTTTACCTCTTGTTTTATGCTGATGATCATCATTATCATTACCATATTTTGCATGTCCAAATATATAATTTTGACATTCCATTCTGTTCCTGTTTCGTGGTGATTTTAGGATATATCCTTTATATATTTGCATATTTGGGATCCATTTTAGCACATAATTGTCTTGCCTCTTCAACAGGATAATGATATATTTCTCTTTCCCATTGGACTACCTTATTAAGCCCCCTAGTCTAGCCACGGAGTTTGGATTAAGTCCCCCCCCCCCCAAAATATTTCAAATTTGTCACCAATATTCTCTGTCTGGGAGACTTTATCATTCTCAAGTGGACTTTTTCAATAGTGGAAGCTAATATATTTCAGTGATTGGTGGCAGGCTTGCTTACTTGCATGAAGCAATTGAACCAAAAGTTGTTCACCGTGATATCAAGTCTAGCAACATATTAATTGATGATGAGTTTAATGCAAAAGTTTCTGACTTTGGATTGGCCAAACTTTTGGATTCAGGAGAAAGCCACATAACTACTAGAGTAATGGGAACATTTGGGTATCCAGAATATTTCATGCTCTTTCCTTATACTTAACCAAAGGAGTTGGAAATTTGGAAATTCACTTGTTACTTCTGTTCTGAATTTCAGTTATGTGGCACCAGAGTATGCTAATACTGGTTTATTAAATGAGAAGAGTGACATTTACAGCTTTGGTGTCCTCCTCTTGGAAGCAGTCACTGGAAGGGACCCTGTAGACTATGGGCGACCTGCAAATGAGGTACTAGATTCTCATGAACTCTTACAACTAGCTTGCCAATTCTAACTACTGAGACTATGATATAATTATTCTTGGGACTCCACTTGCTAGTTTAAGCTTGAATTTTGAGTGACCCTTGACATGGTACTGGATAATCTATGATCAAATGGTCTAGTGTTTGGTGCTTCCTGCGTCACGTGTCCTATTCTCTTAACTGAAATTAGTTAAGTACTTAGGTATCGATACAAGATATGGCGAACTTTTGTGTTGTTCTCACTTCAGGCCCAATGGCTTTTGCGTAAAGAGATGCATTAGAGATTACGATAAACTATTCATGGGGTCTCTTTGCTTTGAAGCTTATGCTTTATGGTTCCTAATGGTCCTTGACCAATATGATCGATGCCCGTACCATAAGTAAAGAGCATTTCATTTTTTCTTCATGACAGGTTAATCTTGTTGAATGGCTCAAGATGATGGTGGGGACAAGAAGAGCTGACGAGGTTATTGATCCAAGCCTTGAAGTTAAACCACCAACACGAGCTTTAAAGCGTGCCCTTCTGGTTGCACTTAGGTGTGTTGATCCTGATGCAGACAAGAGACCCAAAATGGGTCAGGTTGTGAGGATGCTTGAAGCTGATGAATATCCCTTCCGAGAGGTTTCCACTACTATCATTTTCTCTTTGTTTTTTTTTTTTTGGCCAACTTCCACTACTATCTTGTTGCCTCATATATGACTTTTATTGTTTACTTGGCAACCCTGAATCTGTGTTTAGAAGTTCTGCGACTTTTAGATGTTATGTGCATTTTTGTCAGTATCTTCTTGTATATATATGCAGTCTGACCTACCATCGTCTAGAATTATTCAAATAATGGATAAAATCTTTTTGGGGAAAGATCATATTTTGATAATCTGCATTATTTTTCCATACGTGTTTACTTTCTACGCAGATTGCAGTCAATATGTTTCATGCACTCACGATTTAAGTTATAGATGGAGAAGATTTATCTTGTGCTTCTAAAGTCATGCTATGTTGTTGGGAATATGTTTCTACTGTAGCTTCATGATGCATAATATTCAGGTTGCCATGTTACTCCTTCAGTCCTAAATATAAGACTCTTTTTATAGTATGTATAAGGGTCTTATATTTAGGACTGGAAGAATATAATATGAAGAGCTGGGAGTATCATTGTTCACTATTGAAATGCCTCTAGAGTTCCAGATGTTTCCCTTATATGTAGTAGTTATGTTGAAGGCAACAGACAATGTTGTGTATTAGCCAGAGTATTTCAGAACATGAATTTGAACTATGTATGCATTTGTGGCATGTTAACCTGCTCATCAAAGCGTAATGTTATTTATTGATCAAATTTTAATCATTTTCAGGACCGAAGGAATCGAAAGAGCCGCTCTACTAGCATGGAAATTGATTCCATGAAGGATATTTCTGGTTCATCTGAAGTAGAAAAGAAGGCAGAAGAGGCCGAGAACCAAGCACCAGATACAACTGAGGGGTAGGAATAGTGACAACCATATGACTTGCCTTTGCACCCAAAAACGAGTAATTATTCAATATTATATATCTACCAAGTTTGTCCCTTCAAAATTGTTCCTTTTTCCTCCCTGAACCTGAGAAGAATCAGATTAGAGAACGCCTCTATATAATGAAGAGTTTTTTCATTCAATGTGGCCATTCAAGGATATGCGATATACCATAACCACAGGGTAGAATGAGGAGTGAGAGAGAGTGTTTATGTTGTACAGGTGTCTGTCTGCTGGGACCATCTTCTTACATGTTTGTTAATTTTTTTCCTTTTCCCTTTTACCCCTTTCTGACTATACCTGAGTACTTGAGCAGAGTGGAGAAAGAAGACTCTTGTTTGCCCTCATCTTTTCTTGCTATTTTGCTCAGTTTGTGTTTATGATTGTGTCTACTCTTCTAAGATATCAATCCAATCGTTGGCTTTTATGTAACTATAATGTTTGAACAATCATTAATGTTGTCTTGAATTGTAAGAAGTAATTATATCTAATTCTATATATATATATATATATATATATATATACTCCTCCGGTCCTTAATATAAAACCCAATTCTTGAGTTGATTTTATTCTAAATATGAGACTCATTTTTCATATTTATCAATGTTCTCTAAATTACCCCTATAAATACTATCTCAACCATAATCAAGTGGAAGAGGGAGATAAGGTATTAAGAAAGATGATTATAGTGTTTTAAGAAAAATGTGTCACTTTTCTCATAATAAACTAACTTACCTAACTTTCTTAATCTAATCAAATTAGTTAAATGTGTCTTATATTAAGGACTGGGGGAGTATTACTTAGCAATCTTATTTCTTGTTTGGGACCTTTGGAGAAATACCTTTGCATTGTGATTCCATGTTTCTACCTCTTATCTTTAATATAAGAGCTAGACAAAAGATACAAGACTTTAATTTAATTGGTCTCTCAAATTTAAAATTTTATTCTTAAAATATCTATATTGATTGTATATGTTAAAAGAATTCTATCAAAAGATAATTTTAATGCACATGATATTAATAAAAATATCTTAAGAAAATCAACGCTTATTTGTGACAAATTAATTTTTTTAATATTTTAAATTAGCTTTTTAACTCATTTATTGAGAATTAAAGGTGATAGATGTTTTGAAGCCTAGTACTGTTGAGAGTTCTACCTCTCTAGAGGGCTTGAGTTGTGTCCCTCAAATTAAAAAATAAAAAAAGCGGACCATAACCTTTTTTAATCGCTTTTAGACAAGCAGCTTTTACTTTCACGATGAAATTAGATGACTCTCACTTTTTTGGGTAAAAAGATATACCACTTTTTTTTTTTTAACATGAAAGGAAGTTTGATAAAATTTTGCAGTAATATTCCTCCCAAAAGGAAATTAGACTATAACATAACATGGCAATGAATCATCTATGGGAAATATTTGTTTACTCTTTTTCGAAAAAAATAAGATCCACAACTTGAAATTTATTTGGAGGATATAATTTAAAAATAGATTTAGATATGTATGATGATTAGAAAAACCTGAGTTGATACGCACATATATTGATTTCTTTAAGAAAAGAATATTAAAATTTAATCTGAAATTACAAAAATAAAAAAGAGTCGGTATATTATAAAAAATCTATCTGTAAATACTAGAAACTACAAAATTAGATCTATTTACTAATATATATATATAAATTACAAATCAGAAAAATCTCAATTTTTTTAATTGAATTGGTAATATTATGACTAATTATACCCCATGTGCTCTGAAACTTAATAACTTACCACAATATTTTATATTGATTGATTGATTATTTTGCTTGGTGAATTGGTCATCATCTGACTAAGGCCTGCATAATTTTTTTCATCCTATTCATTTAGTCCAGTATTATTTTCGATCTTTAATATAAGACCTCGTTTGATTTTTATTTTGGTTTCTAGATATAAGATTTCAATTCACTTTGTCTCTCATATTTATTTATTTATTTTTAAGATAGTCCTTTTAATAATGATAATTCTAACCAATAAATTTGATTAGTAAGAATATTTTAAGAAAGACAATCCCTATTTATTACAAATAACTGATTTAATTTATTTTTTAATCTACTTAAATTAATCCATTAGTTTTTACATTTAGAATTGGAGGCAGCATATGCTAACGAATAAAGACTTGCTAGATGAGCACAGGGACAACTGGGAAACATAAAGACGTTTCAGTGGTGCAGACATTTTAACATTAAAAAAACAAATTACCGCAAGCTTAAATGGGCTAACCCATTTAGGCCTGATTTCTTCCTGCACCCTGCCAAACAAAAGCTTCATTTTCAATTTAAATGGGATTAAATAGCCGACCTAAATGGATTAGCTTGTCTTCTCGACTTCACTCAAAATCTATTTGATATATTATTTAGTATATAAATAAATGTAAAAATATGCAAAGTGGGATGGGACCAGTCAGACAGTGAAAGTAGTACAAGAAAGGGAATAGAGTTAGGGATAATCTGGGTTCTTCGCAGTCTTAAATTGTATTGAATGCATAAGATGATTTTCAAAAGTTCCAATGAGTGCTAGGTCTAATAAAATAGGTAAGTTTTTCAAAAAATTCGTTACTCTCATTGAAAAATGTGCTCATATTTAGTATTCGGTAATATCTCAAACAAAATTACTTTGAATGGTAATATCTCAAACAAAATTATTTCAAATGGAAGGATACCTACCCGTATAACCAAAAAACCTTTCCAAGAGCTACTGAGGGGTGTTTGGATAAGATCAAAATCATACTTTTAGAAGTGCTTTTACGATATACGAAGTAAATATGTAGAGAAGTTTATCTCGATTTACAGAAAAATGCTTTTAAAAAGTGCTTATTAAGCTTCCTAAACACCCCCTGAGCATTCCTTCTAATATAACTTGGATTGGGATTAGAAAAAGTGATTGGAGTGAACTTTCTATTCAAACATTAGGGGGGAAAAAGGAACTTTCCTTCACAAACCCAAGTGTGGCAATGGTAGTTGCAAACCAAAGAAGATGTGCGTATATTTAATATCCGACAATACTTCGAATAGAATTACCTCCAATAGGAAGATGTCTATATTTTAGTAGGGGAAAAAAAGCTCTTAAACTTTATGCTTTTGAGCATGTTTGATTCGCCAAAATGGGAAAAGCATCAAATAATGATGGACAAGAAATGCAGTGAAAGGGATGAATGAGAGCTTCTAACGGTAGAAGGCAATGCACAATAATTCAAAATATTCTGATGAAAAGCAGGCAGCCCCTTTATTCACGGATTGCTGCTTCTGCTTTTGCCCATTGCTTCTATGAATGCCACATAAATTATATGTAATTGTTTTTATTTTGAAAAAGGTATGCATAGGTTCTCCTTACATTATAAACTGAACAAAGAGATAGGAACTTTGTTGCGCAAGGTGCCTTAAAATTGTCAACTGCACCCAAAAAAATTAAGAAAAATTATTGCATGATCCTAAAAAAAGATTTATAATTATAAAAAATTTATAACTAATAAATAAAAAATTTTAGTATAAAAAATAAAGATAAATTTCATACACCTAAATTTTATTAAGACTTTTTAATAATTATATTTACTTTTTGTAGGACCTCATGATGATTTTCCGGTAAAATTAAAGGTGTCTTTGTATTAAGTAAACATACTTAAAAAATATTTTCACATAAATTTATATAAAAAATTTTACATACTTAGTAAAATTATTTTTAAAATTATAATTTAATTTTTACCTAATTATCTATTGATACCCACATTCCAAAATGTGGCCGTGCCCAGAACTTCATGGAGCAGAGGAGAGGGGTAAGTAGGCGCAGCTTTTGACTTGCGCTTCAGATAACGGCATCGCCTGATCCTTCTCCATATTCACTTTTCGTAACTATTGCCGGCAATTATATCATGCATTTTCACTAACACCCCTCACAATAATTTTATACTTCCTCTGTTCTTTAATATTATTTCTGATTTTTATATAAGAGTTAGTTTCATTTTTATTTTGATATTAAATATAATGTCTTAATTTATTTTATCTATCATATTTATTTATTTTTATGATAGTCATTGTAATAATGATAGTTCTGATCAATACACTTTATTAACAAAGATATTTTAAGAAAAACAACACCTATTTATTATAAATAATTAATTTAACTAGTTTCATTAATACACTCAAACTAGTCAATTAAATCTTATATTAAGTACTAGAGGTAGTATAAAAGATGTTGGTTGATTTGGGCATATTAAAGAAGCTAACTCAATTATTTAATTATAATAAATATAACATGATCTTCCTAAAATATTCATATATAATATTATATTGTACATTAGTTTATAAGTTAAGTAAATTAGTTTGAGAAAAAAATTATATTAAGATATTATATTTAAAACTAAATCTAATCTTTCAACTAACTCATATATTAATGACAAAAGGTAGTGTATATATATACCTGTTTGGTGGGGCATTTGAGTAGCAAAAAGTAACTTACAAGTTTGATAAGTCAGGTTGTAAATTTGGGAGCTATTTGGAACAAGTTTTGACCAATTTGACTTATATGTCAGAAGCTACTTTTTAAAACACGATTGTAAAAGTGCCTAAAACTTAATTATGACTTTTGCAAAAATAGCTTTTGAAATTAAAATATATTTTTGCCCTTATGTTTATAATGTTCTTATCATTCTCTCTACATATTTCTTGTGCTTCCTAATCAGTTTTTAGTTATTTATTTTTAATATTCTCTAAACTAAAAATAATTTATAACTGTTTTTATAATATTTTTTATTTTTTATTTATATAAATTATGCAGAATATATCATCCAATTAATTATGAAATATTATTTGGTTAAAAAATTTCACATTACTATAATTTCTAATCTAAATATATTTTATTCATTAAATATAACTTTTTCTTATCATAATAACTTAAAATTATTATATTTTGTAAATTCATATTTTTTATTATCTCATAAAAATCATATTCATTTTGGTCATTCTATGACCCAAACTTACTTATCTAATCATAATCTGAACAACTTTTTTACTTTACAAACTACTTTTATAAAAATCAATCCAAACATAAATCATATTACTCAATCTAACTTTTTTAAAAGACAAATTGAAAATAAATTATTTTTTCTACCATATATTGATTCAATTTATAAAACGTGAATTAATGACAAATATGTCGTTTGGTTAACTATGTCTTTTCAAGTTGGGTTAATATGACATTTGATTTTTAAAATTTGGATTCATTTTGATTTTGTCTCTTAAATTTTAAACTCATTATGTTTTAAAAAGTTAGCTTCTAGAAGTATAATTATGTTAAAATCTATTAAAGTGTCATAGACCATGTTAAGTGGTAACACCTATATGAATACTGTATGGATAAAAAGAATAGGTCCCTAAAATACAACTGTTTAACACTCCTTTGTACTGTTCACTATACTGCATTGTGAGAATTTCTCTCTCCCTATACAATCATTCCTTGCTTTGCATTTGGAGAATTTATTTTTTTTTAACTGTTAACCACACAAAATCCAACTATATGATATTTTGTGATTTCATATTATCACTTTAATATTATTTATGATGCTTCAGCAAATTTTAATACTGTTATATCTCTAGAAACAAACGTTTTAAGAATAGAACCAAATTTCTGCACAAATTGTTTGATCAATATTGAGTTATCAGTCTTTTTATATCCTTAATAAAAATTTTCATAACAAGTGAGTGCCATGGTAATAATAAGATCCAGTATTAAAAATGAAATAAAACATGACATATTAACAGTCGAATTTTTTTTAATAGTCAGATTGACTATACACAACTGCTCAATGATTTTGTCAAAGAAAAATACTTCAGAAAAGGGAGCCAATGTACAAGGTTATCCGGATTGACTTGCGGCCCAATATTTTTGTTTACTTTAATTATAAGAATAATGTCGGTTGACTATAAAGCTTTTTATATGCCCGTGATGTGAATATGTGATTGTGACGCATCTAATTAAAAAATTTAAGTTATTTAGTTTTGTTAGACATTCATGCATTTGAAGTGGGAACATGAACCTTTCTTTACTTATCTGATACGAAAACACGAACAAATTAGTCGGTTTTATTTTTTTTATTAATTAGATCTAAATCCCATTGTTTTTATGATTATTTTTATCATGTTTTTTTAATTAAAAATGAGGTAGGTTTTTTAGATTTAAATCCCAATGTTTGTAAGATTATTTTTATCATGTATTTTTATTGAAAATGAGGTAGGTTTTTTTTTTTTTAAAGAAAAGGACGAAACTAAATTTAGTGCATCCAAATTAAAATTTAGAAATGACCATTATTAGATCAAGGGGATGTGGTTTGATTTTCTTTAAGAAATGGCTTTGGTTTCAAACGTTACAAATGATAAACAAAAATTATATTAAGATTACTAGAAAAATTATATTAAAAGAGATAGGCTTATTAATTTTATAAAAATTGATTTTTTGGCCAATCAATAATTTTATAAAATATTATTTAAATATTTAAAAATTTAAAAATTTATTTCTTTTGTGTATACTCCTGTTGATATACTGTTATCTTATAATTTTCCCACATACTTCTATATTATTTAAAATAAGCATAATTTTTTAGATATCTTTAAGGGAAAATTGCAAAAAAAATCCGTCAAAATAGAAAAATTGTAACTAGAGATCCGTGACAATATTAGTACGTGTTTTGATAATAATTATATGGGTTTTAACAACAATTTTATGAAAAGGTACTTGTCTGTAACTTTTTAACTTCAGCGGTTTTTTTTTTTACTATTTTTCCTATCTTTAAGCTCTTGCTACTATCTCTTGTAAACATTATTTTATTTAATTCTAATCTAATATATTTACGGATGATATTTATTTATATTACATAAGTAATACATAGATTTTCTCGAATATATATACATATATAGAATCAAGTTCATGATTACAAATTATTGGAATTGCAATTATTATTTTTGTTGTTATTGCTCTGTTTATTTGTGACGCTGTGTGGTAGAAATCCTAATGAAACCGCTTGCACATAATGCCAAGTGCGTGAGATAAAGAGAGGGATTGTGTGTCATATAAGAGTGTGTGGGGTTACTGTTTTGGTTGATCGGAAAATTTCGCAGCGGCACACACGGAAAGGGAGCAACTTTGCTTTTCCAAAAGAGTTCAGAGACAGAAAGCCAAAGGAATTTTTTCGCTTTTCTCACGATACACCAATGGGCAGTGAGAGCAAGGATAAGATTGGCGAGAGTGGCAGAGGGCAGGGGATGCCGCCGGTGGTGAAGAAGGTTGTGCAGAGTTTGAAGGAGATCGTTAACTGCCCGGGCTGTACGGACCAAGAGATCTATGCCGTGCTTGAAGAATGTGAGATGGACCCGAACCGTGCCGTTGAACGGCTCCTTGCCCAAGGTCTTGCTCTGTACTGTATTCTCCGTTTGTGTTTATTGTTGGAGCAGGAGTATCTTTTCAATCTTGTGTTTGGATGTTGAGAAGGCTGATGATGATTATTGGAAAGGACTAGTCGTATCTTGTTGTTCTTTCCGCGCCAGTAGCTGAATCGACTTTTGTTTTTCTTGGTGTTTGTGGACTTGGATTTTTCTAACACCTTTTCTTTTTAAGGACTTAAAAAGAAGTGTCTTATGAATTTTGTTTTGTCGCTAATTCTCTGTTCAGTTCGTCGTATGAGTAAATACTTATTATAATTTATCCGGTTCCTGACTTTCTGGTCGATTACGGAGAGAATCGCAAACTTCATGATGAATTCTCAAAGTGGAAAAGTTGTGGGTGGAATGATGTGATTTCCGTTGATGTAATTACTTATTGTAGCCTTTGTTCCTTTGCTGCTATATTGTCAAGAGGACCTATAATGAAAATTGAGTCGTGACTCCGCGTTTACAGCCCACTAATGGGCCGCATAATTTATTGAGAAAACTACGTCATCTATCCATTTCATTCATATTTATGGAAATGGAATTAAGATGTGTTCAGGTGTGTTTTTCTAGATAAAATTCTTCATTTTTCTTCCTTTTATCTTGCTTTCATACTGTATTCTTGCCCTTACTTTTTTCGCAGTATCTATATTAGAAATTCATACTCCTTTAACAATCAACTTCGTAATGCTTAAATGTAGATACTTTTCACGAGGTGAAAAGCAAACGTGAAAGAAGAAAAGAGGTATTTTTTGCATGTAATTGTTGGTCTTAGACTCCTAGTTGCAGAGGTTTCTTAACATTGTGGTAAGGATGCACATATTATGGGATATATGTTCTTTTTATTTGGTCAGATGAAGGAGGCAACAGACTCAAGGCCGAGGCGTTATCATGTTGATTTGAGTCGTGGAGGCAAAATTAATAGTGAACATAATGTGCACAGTGGATCAACACATGGAATTTCTAGCGGTATCTTATTTTGTCTCTAAACATCGTCCGCCTTATGATACTTGCAATTTCCTTACTTTGTCAAATATGTCTAATTTCTGTCAGAACTTGGTAAAGCCGCAGAGAAGGGGGAGGTTGGGTCAGTTTGTCCATCAGTTACATCTTCCATGACTTCTGTCATAGGGAAAGATATGGCTAGGTTAGTTCTTCGTGCAACCTGGTAGCTTAAGTGAATTTCTACTGTTACCCGTTGGTGGTGCCTGTCTTGATGCTTCACCTATACGTTAGAATGTCTACTTGTGTTATAGGGAAAGATACCAAGGTGTAGTTATTGCTTCACCTATATTTAGAAAATGAAAATATGGTTCTTTTCATTTCCCTTCTTCACAAAGATGTGTTGGCATCACTAACATAAAAAAATTTGTAATTTAATGTTTGTAAAATATTGAATTATTCACCCTAAGTCATTTGCAGTGATTCCTTCCGTACGGATAACAGACAACAGTCATTAGGGTCAGCCGGAGTTTCTTCAAGACTTCAACCCAATTTGCTAGGAGCGAGCAAAGGACATCTTTCAATGGCGGACATTGTCAGAATGGGTAAGCCTTCACAAGATGCCATTTCGCACCATTCTAAATCTCTGGGTGTTTCTGCATTGACAAAGCCGGAGTCAAGCCTAAGTTCACACTATTACAATCAAACCCACCAACAAGATTTTAATCATGAATGGCCTGTAATTGAGCAGCCAGTGGTTGGCAATGAGTTACATGCTTCAAAGTTGCCAGCTTTATCAAATGCTAATGTGCCGTCTGACCATTTTAACCCACAAAGCGATAAAGATAGTTTGTTCAGGAGCTGTGTACCTGATGAAGCCCAAGTTCCTCTTCAGGATATTGCCAGTGATAATGTTGATTCTGACAATATCGAATCTGGTTTCCTACCTAGCAGACATCCTACTATGAACAATACTGGACTAGCATCTCACTCAAACTATAACTTAAGGAGCACGAGTTCCACTAATTCCCATAGTTCTTCTGATCATCAAAAAGGTACCTATTTCAACTTTAGTTTGAGATGGAGAAAGTTGTCTTGTCTTTTTTTGTTGTTGTTAATTTATGAAAAATGGTTGCAAGATTGTGTTCAGTATTCATTATATATTATGCTCTGAACTTGACAATTTGCTGTGTTGATGTGTGGCATAATATTTACTCCTGTGTTGTAAGATTATGTTCTTTAGGTATAATTCTGTAGTTTTTTGGTCTATTCCTCCATGCTTTATCTTTCTAATGTGATTTGGTGGTTCTTTTTTCCTTATGATATCTTGCCCTCCTTTGCCTTCTAAATATAAATGCCACACCTTCTACATGGATCTATGAGAAAATGCTTTTATCAAGGTTTCCACACGTTCCTTTTTTCTTATTGTTTTATGTGTTGAGCAATGTCTTAGGCTGTTAGCTAAATCTATAGCCATAAAATTTGAAATGTACTAGTTTGATTAGTCTGATTGAAACTTATCTAATCTAAAATGCAGAATCAGCAGAATGAGCTGTATTCTGCTTTTTGCTGGCTTGATGCCTGGAAAGATATGGGTCTATGATATACTTTGCTGTCTGGCATTTGCTTTTTTCATTTCTAGGAAGTTTGTCTCTGTCCCTCTTACTTTCTCAGTTTCACTAATGATGCTCCAAGTGTTCTGTTCTGTTTCACCATTGTCTGTACCCAGGATTGGTAGGGATCTAACAACTATTATATTCTAATCGTTAAGAGTTGAATTTAGAAAATAATGCCTCCAGAAATGCAGTTGGCAGCAGTTGGCAACGAATCTTGCATTCAGCATCTGAAATTGAGCCACCATTTAGTTACCAAGATCCTAGAATCTAAAAAGGGAAATAAAATAAACTGGCGATTGTTGACATTGAATGACCTGATCAGGCAACAAATTTATTAAATGCAATAAAGGACCTGGATGAGTAATCACATAGGAAGAAAACAGAACTGTGAAATAAATAAATTGACTCATGTTAAAGTCTAATTTGGTATGCCAGGCTAATCCAAAAATAGTCGCTGATTAGTGATGCATCTGCAGATGTTTCATTAGCGGCTTCAGATATCCAGCGATTGAGCTTGCGGGACTCCAAAACGGAAGTACTGTCAATGGAAGATAACTCTGCATTAGTTCTTCCAAGTCATGTACAAGGCTTGACTGATAAATGCTCACATTTGAGTTTTGGAAGATTTAACAGTGGAAGTAATTCGACATCTTCTGCAACGCTTGCATCCCATGCTTTGAATAGTGGCTCAGGAGAGAAGGCTGCAGCTGTAGATGGTGGTTCATTGGCTCAGAACTTGGATGCCAGGCATTTTCTTTTGCAGATCCATTCTCTGATATATTCAGCCTTGTCTTTTTAACTTATTTTCTTTATTTGCTTTCTGCAGCAATTCTTTATACCACGTTGATAAACTACTTGGGCGTGATGTTTTTAAAGAAGCAGCGATTGATAAAAAGTATGACTTCCTTTCATCTTTTCAGCAAGAGCTTGTGAAGCATACATCTCTGGAAGCGACCATTAATCGTGAATACACCACCATGTCATCCGTTGCTGATCCTAGTTTCCAAAAATCCCAATGGATGTCTAATCCACTACCTTTTAAGAGGCCAGGCCTGCAGAATGGAAATATGTCTACATTTTCTAGAGAAATGGTAAAGATATGGACTATCTAACTTTAAGTTCCTTTACTTGATTTTCAGTTACATGTTTGTTTTCCTTCATGTTTAAGTTGTTGCCTATTGAAAAAAAATCAGTGACTGTATATGGGCAGTAGCAAAAATAGTAATATGCTCCTTTTTTTTGTTTGTTGCATATGTGGTAACTCTGGTGGGTGACCTGGATCCATATGTCGTGGTTGTGGACTTGGTTTGGTTTCTTTTGCCCGATATATGATCTAGTCAAACTGTGATGTGCCAGTAAAACATGTTGGGGCATTAGATGTCTTAAAACCATAAATTACAGAAAAATGTTCAAAACAGAACAACGAATGAAAGTCCTTTAAACCATCCCAGAAGGAAAGAGAAAGGCCTTATAAAATTATTTGCGCCTTCAAGCTATTTGCATGTCAAATATAGCAAGTCCCCTGAGAAAAAAGAAAAGAAAAGAAAAATACCCATGTGATGTGCACCAAAGAGAAGCTATATATAACTCTATTCCAAAACGTATTTCCATGCAAATATATGCCCTTGAAATGCAGGTATTCCTCCTCTCTAGCTAAACTAACCGCAAGATCCCGCAGAAGGAAAATAAATTTAAAAAAAAAAAAAAAGACCCAACAAGATCCCACGTTGCTAAACATCATAGCCGTTCTTGAGTTTTGTTAGTCTTCGTGGTTATTCATCTACTCGTGACTGTTTTCTCTGAAAATCACTTTTTTTAATTGAGACAACTGTTAATTCAAATTTTGTACCCGGTGATTTGTTGGGTTTCTTTTTCTTTTCTTTTCTTTCTTTTTTTTTTTTCCCCCACAATTGCAACCTACAACATACCCCAATGCCATGTTATCCATAAGCACATTAGCCATGTCCTTGTTGCTTTCTAAGGACCTTGTCTATCTGGTTAGAATAGTCAATTGGTGGCTGATCAAATCACTGGTTGTCTTATGAAACAATGACCACCTGCGAGATACATCAATGTAGGGTTGTCCATAAGCCCTCCATCCATCTCCACGTCACTTAATAAAGACTTTGCCTGTCTGGTTATGGAGATTTCAAGTTACTGTGCATTCATATTTGTTTTGAGGTGCACTTGCTTAGATAAAAAATTTGACAGATACACAGGGTGACACACAAATTTTTGTACTTGTTTATTAAGTTTGAACAATATTTTCTCATGGTTTCCCTTCTAATAAAAGGGAATCTATGCTGGTTTGTTCAGATACCAATTGGATTAGTGTCATAGTGGGGGGCAGCTGTTGGCGGTGTGGGCTTTCCAATTGAGTGATTCGCTGACTGGGTCACTGTGCAATTCATGATTATGTTAATGTGAATATATCTAATCAAGTAACTCTCTTTTGGCGATTCTTTATTTCTACAAGAAGACCCTATATAACTTGCTCCATTGTCATGATCTAAGACGGAACTATGAATTTAGGGCCAGTGCATGACCTTTAGTGCCTTGGTTCTACTTATCTGAGTTCAAAAGGTGGTCAAAGGGATCAGGTGCCCTGTGCTCGATATAATGAATTTTTATGATTTTTACCTGAGATGGGCCATCGATTTTCTTTTTCTGACAGCTGCTGAACCATGCAGGTCATGGAACCTCGATTTTCTCTGCCTCAGAGGTCTGCACTTCTCGAGGATCTCAGAGTGCAGTCCTTCCAACAGCTGGAATCCGATGATAAAAGAGGATATCATCAACAAACCCAGAACCAACAATATTTGCCACCGGTTATGCAGCAAGCATTTTTAGATAGTTCTGCATACGGTCATTCTCTAGCGGACATGCAGTACAGCCATCCACAAAATAGAAAGGAATTTATTCCAAGTGGATTGACCCCTGCTAGAGGCAGAGATGCATTTGGTTTTGGAAATCCTGGCTCTTATAATCCTGGAAGCTTTCTGCCTAATTCATCTATTGGCTCCATGATGCCTTCAAGTAACTTTGATGATATTCTACCATCTCAATATGCCAGTGGACGTAATGGAAGCTTGGTTCAACAGGTAATACTTGTCAACGAAGAATGAGCTTTTTATAGAAAGCTGATGTAAACTTGTTGATGAGTGTGTTCTTTGATGATGGTTGACGCATGATTTGATTTAAATGCAAGTGACCATTAGACCATGGTGCATGTTGGGAAAAGAACAGTAAGGGCAGTTTTGATCTGTATGTTAATTTCTGTGAACCTAGTTCTGAAATGGAAGATTATGGCATCAAACTGTATTTTCCAGTTATTTGAAAGATGTTTCTGTAATTTGTCTTTTTTACGACTGTGAACCTAATTTCTTTGTCATGCCTATACACTTTGAAACTAGAATTTCTCTCGGTCAAATACAGAATGACAATCCTTATCATACGTCGACCATAATCTTTGTGGCACATTGTCAAGTTTTATGACTGCACGTGTACCCGTTTTCTTACCTTGTATTTATTGGCATTCAATGATCAGCATGGTGGCTTTTCTACATGGGATTACGGGCAGGAACTGAGATCAGCGTCTCTTCCAGAGAGCATGCGCCTTAGCTCCCTGGGACAACCACGCCAAGCTCTACCTCAGGTTATGACCCCAGGATATTCTGATATCTATCACTCCGGGACAGGGATTGGAGCACAACTTCAGCGCCAGGTTGGTTATCAAGATTTCTCATCCAAGCAATCACGTCAATTTGGCAATACAGCCACCAGCAGCTTACATTCTAGTCATACTATGCCCCCTTTTTTTCACTAGGGAGTACATTGGCAGGTTTAATAGGTGATTAGTGTTTTTAACCCCTTCAAATGCTTGATTGTTAATTCAGTTGTACATACTCTAAAGGGAGTCTAGCACGTCTACTGTGATTTTGCCTCCTTTTTGTATTATGTGGCATGAGTTTTTTTCTAGATCAGGCTTTTCTAGCTGGAAATATTTTAACTGAAGCAAGAGAAATATGATTTTTGTGCTAATTAGAGTTCTTGTTTTTTGAAGTACAACGTTTTATTTGAAATTTCCTATGGGGATCTCTACTACAATGTTATATTATAAGGTCAGAGAGATGGTGGAGAGTAGCCATTTGGAATCTTAATATGCTATTCAGAGGGGAAGGTAATTGACACAAGTCAAAATTTATGGAGGGTCAGGCAATGAGACTAGTATATAAACAATACCGCAATATGCTGAGTCTGAAGAATAGATTATGTACTATTAAAATAGTGACTGATATTGATGACTTGTGGTGGGGCGGGCTAGTGGTGTTACTAAACCCCGTCCAAAGCTACAATCATTCTTTTGGAATTCCATTTAATTTAAATTTAAATATCACAAAGACACTAATTAAGCTCCCTTAATGGAGAATGATGAAATTTGCTCCTGGTGCCTGCACGTCTCAGAGGGGACAAGAATAGATGAAACAAAACCAAACATGAGTAAAACCAGAATAGGCATCTCATTGGTGATACCTAGTTTTGGGTTCAACTGAATAATTATTGGGTGGGATTTGTTGGTTAATAATTTGGAGGAAAATTCTAATCTATTGAACTGACTCAACCTAATAGGATAAGGCATATTGTTAGAAACTGAGCAATTCATTAAATAAAATGCAAATTGGGTATAAACTAATTCTAATTTCTAACATCAGTCATACTAAAGTTGTTGGTTGTTGATGACATTTTGATTCATTTAGAACCCTAATTTAATCTATGGTCAATCAATCACATAAAATTGTTGAAACAAATGTGACCACAATTCTTAGAGCCAAACAGGGAGCAAGACAAGTTGGTATATACCACAAACACCTTTATTTTCTAATAGAAAGCCAGGGAGTTGTGATGATAGGCGGTGGATCATAGGAAATCATGACATGGAAGATAGCCTTCAATTATTGTACTTGCTTTCTCCAACTTCACCACACTAACGTTACTATTTTCACTACTATTATTATTTATTGTGTATTATAATAATAGTTCAATTAAATTGGAAAAACTATCATTATATTATGCCCATAGGTATCTTTCAAACTCCATTGGCCTAAAGTGCTTATTGCGATAAGGTTTTGGTCGGTTAACTAGATCAGCTTTTACTATGCTTATTTGATAAATTAAGCAGTGTTATGTTTGATATAAATAAAAATTAAAACTTCTCATTGTAAAACCACAAAATTGGTACATAAATATTTTTGTAAGAAATTAAAATTGAATATACGTATGATTCACACGATATTAGGTTGAAATAGTGTTACCATTTGCCTTTCGGTATTTTAAATGTTATTTTACCAAATACATACCTTTGATGAACAATGGTACACAAAAATTAATACTACCTACTGTCCTAATTATGAGAACTAGTTGATTAATTTGAGGAAATTAAGAAAAAAAAGTTAAATTAGTTATTTATAATAAATATGTGTTGTTTTTCCTAAAATATCCTTGCTAATTAAGTGTGTTGGTTAAAATTATCATTGTTAGAAAGACTACCTTAGAAAAAATATATAAATATGAGAGACAAAATGGATTGGGGTTTTATATTTAGGATCAAAATAAAAGTCAAACAAGGTTTGATATTATGAAGCGGAGGTAGTATAAAATCTATCATAATAAGTATGGATAATTATAAATATTAAATATTATACAAATACAATCCATTCTTTTTAGATTTGGCACACGAATCACCAAGATATTTATATCGTGACCATCTACAATAATTAAAAAAAAAATCTCAAAAGCCATTTTTCTGTGCTTAAAAATGAAATTGATTTTTAGGGGGAGGACAATGTTGACATGGTCCACCACATGAGAAGCTATAATTAATAGCAATCAAAAGCTAAACACAAAAGTGGGTTATCCTCGGAATAGCTTCGAGTGGGAGAAATCGTGCCAACAATTCTACATCCTCAATGTTTTTTTTTAAATCTCATGCATAATTAGATTTAAAAAATAAATTACAAATAATTGAGTAAAGTTATTGTACTAGGTATAACAATAATTAATGTTACAAGTTGGGACGGTGAAGAGGAAGAACACATGGTTGATGCTTGAGGTGGGGAACTGAATGAGTATGTTAGAACCAAGGGCTTTGGAATCTATGATATAATAACTAAATAATATTTTAATAAAAATAATTATATTTATATATAATAATATATAAAAAATAATTTTAATAATAAGTCCACTTGTTAATATGATAATGCCACAATATATGAAATAATATATCCTTATAAATGGTTTGAAAATATATATTAGGTTTTTTTGATAAGTTAACTGAACCGTCAACGAATCTGATGAGACAGTATTGGTTGAAACATCTGAATGTAAACTAAATTAACAAAAATTCAAAAAATCATGTGAAATTGTAATACTAATTATAACATTAATCATGTCCCATTTGCTACTCTTATAATATAAGACAATATCTTTTATGTAATGTAAAGATTGATGCATATGGTATTCCCTTTGTAAAGATTAAGAAATATGGTTAAAGTTAGTGTGACTTCTTAAATATATTACAAATTTAGAATATTTAATTATAAGCGTCACTTTTTATTATTTTTTATTTAATAATTTGGAAAATATTTTTCATATATTTAATTTTTTTTCCTTTCAATTTATGATATTCTGTTTGTATAGTACGAGTTGGGTCAGTGAAGGACACAATGAATGAGTATGCTTCAATGGGGTCGGTCTAACAAACTTTGACTCACATGATTTCGCCAAACAAAGTGCAACAGAGTCACTCGTGTTTTCACCTTTCTTGTCAACAAACCCCCAGCCGATCCCTATTCTGTGGGTTCAACTGGTGAAAAAGTCGGAGTCTCTTACTAAAAAGAGGAGATTTGATTATGGAAAGTGTTATTTTACTGTGACTCCAGTTGCGGTGCTGGGAAAGGTATCACCACAATAAAGTGAAGCTGAGATATTCCTATCTATTGGACAAAAAAAAAAAACTTGCTTGTAATACTCCTATATCTATAGGAACAAGCCCTAGTGGATTAAGTAGTAGCTGTTCTGTTTTTGGATCGTGGATGAGCTCAATCCCTTTCTTAAAATTTGAATACCAAAAAAAAAAAAAACCATCCAAAAATGAAATTTCACAACATTCTAATCACTACCACATTTTTTTTATCAAAATAATTACTAGTACATAAAACACACATAATATATACTATCTAGGGGGAGTAAAAGAAGTTCGATAACCTCAAATTTTGTAGAGAAAAAAATCATGTTAAATAAAATGAACACTTAGATAAAATTTAAATTTGAGTTGACAATACTGAATCTAGTTAGTAAGAATAAAACTCATAAGAGCATGAACTTGAATTTCGCTTTAAAAGGAAATGAAACATATATTACTTAGATAATAAGTGCTTGTTAAGTCTATGCCCAGCTGACATTAAGCATTTTTTAAAGCTTTTTTAAATGTGAGGCTGTGAATTAAGACTCATAGTTTAAGATATGATGGGTTAGAAAACCCATCTAACTTTTTTTTAAAACAACACATTTTGTGTGGTCATGAATGTGGAACTGGAATTTAATATCAGCTCATTCTCAACTTGAGATTTTAAGATATTCATATGTGTGACTATATATATGTACATTGTTTTTAATACTAACCTATTTATAATTTTATCTTGGTGGACTGAATTTATTTAAAAAATTGCATAAAGACTTTATATTATGTGCTGTTATTATTATGCATCGCCTATAACATGTAGGACAAGAATATAAATATATAATAGTAAAATAGAGAGAGAAAAATTAAACAAAAAGCAAATTCCATAATTCACTCCATTACTAACTTCTATGATTCCAGTTTCTCTCTTCTACCTCCATCCTATGTCCTATCCAATGATAATGAGATTATAGCTATGTTTATGTTTAGAAGCCTATTAAAATGTGCTTCTGTTACTTTTGTGCTAAACCTGCTCTAGTGAAAACATAATTTCGATTAATATTAATAGGTTTTGAACACTCAAACCCTTCAAATTTTAGATTTTTATAACACCCCAGATTCAGATTTTGGGTTCGCAGAATTTAACTTTAGTCTTGTATTACACTAAGTAACCAGAAAAGAGAAAGAGAAGAAGGAAAAAGAAAAGAAAGAGGGAGAATAAGTTCTATAGAACAGTCAAAAGAAGAGAGAGGAGAGAAGAGGAAGAATATAAAAAAGAGAAAGGCTAAAATGAGACACATCAGCAGTCATCATTACAATCATATGATTCATATCACTTACCAGCTTGCCAGCCATTCTGCCTCTAATATTCCAAAACACTTCTTTCCCTTCTTCACATTGTTTTCAACCTTCTTCCCTCCTTTTCGCCTCTGCTATCTTCCTTCATCCCCAACAAGTCTTCACCTTTATATTTTTTTAATTCTCATCATTACCCCATTACTCGATCCATCCCTTTTCTTCCACAAAGTCACCACTCTTCGTCTCTGCTTCATACTTTATACCACCTTCCTTTATGTTTCGGTATCAGTGAAGCTTCACACTGAACAAGAACAAGAAGCTCTGAAGAATCAGAGGAAAGAAAAGACTTTGAAGATGAGAGGGAGTGTGAGGTTTCTTCTTGTGTTTCTCTTAGTGGGTCAATTCCTCTCTTCTGGTAAATTCTATCTCTCACTTTCTCTCTTCTCTGTTTTTGGTTGTTCATCTTGTGTCCTTTCTTTTTCTGGTTCCTGCGGTTTTTCCTGCTTCTGATACTCTTCTTGCATATTTTCTCTGCCTTTTCTCTTTCACTAACTGATTCTTTTGAAACCCAGAACCTAGTTTCTAAAACCAACCATAGAGGTGCATTTTCTGCGCTGAACTTTGGCATTCTAATTGCAGTGTTTTTATTGTTACTGTTCATGTTTGGTTTTGGCCCCCCCCCAAAAAAAAAAAGTTTCTATTTGGGTGGTTTGCCTTTTTCAAACGGATTTGTTTACATTAGGTTCTTTTCTTGGAATATAAGTTTAATAACAGAGCATCTACCTTTTTTCTGTCTTAATAAAACAACCAACTTTCCAGGTTCAAAATGTCGTCTCTTCCATAGCTTGGTTAAATTTTTACCCAGTTCCTTCACGTAATTAATTTACATATACATATATATATGCCTCGATTTTCGACCCATCTTTCTGGAGTTCAACATCAGCAAACTGTATTGCAACAACCAAACTTTCTTTTCCAGTTTCACCGTTTCTTGAAAAGATCAAAGGGCCCAATTCCCTTGACTCTTAGGTAACCTCTGTGCATAGGATGCCCTACTTGTCTCATTGTGTCCGTTTAGGTGTGTAATACGTCAACACACATTGATTTTACAGTCACATGATACCTAAATACTTTTTTTTTAAAGACTCAGTTTTGACATGCTGCTGGTCAAAAAAAGTTTTGACATGCTTAAACATTTGGGGTAATGAAGTGTATATATTCCTAGGAATTTATCAGCCAAAAGGGATTTAGTTTTGAAAGGGTGTTTGAGAAACTATTGTGAAGAGGGGAAGAAAAGCTGTGGGCTAATCAGTCACAATGTGAAGACAGCTAGCATGTCTCTTTCTCTTTTCAGAAAATACAAAAAAAGATAGTTTCTGGATTTCACATCTGTTTTTCGCTTCACATGCTTTGGAAAGAGAACAGAAGAAGCCAACTCTCACCTGAAACATCATTTCAATTGAAACACAGGTACTTCAAGTAGGCCAGGGAAGAAGAAGCGAGAAGAACTTGATCATGTGAGCTATTATTTACCAGAGGATCATCATCATGAAGGTAACAGACAACTTTATACTACCGAAAGAGACATTACAACTCCAATCACTACAGTTCCAAACTTAGTTCCCACAACACCAACATCTCCAACTCCAATCTTGAACCCTAATTCTAATCCAGATGTCACAGTCTCCCCAGCCAACACAGTCCCAATCACTGCTCCGAATTCTCCACCAGCTTCCTTTTCTTCTCCTCCTCCTTCTTTGGGTTCTAGTTGGTGTGTTGCTACACCATCTGCTTCACCCACTGCTTTACAGGTTGCTCTGGACTATGCTTGTGGATTTGGTGGAGCTGATTGTTCTGCAATTCAGCCAGGAGGAAAATGTTATAACCCTAATTCTGTTAAAGATCATGCTTCTTATGCATTCAATAACTATTATCAGAAGAATCCTGTGCCTAATAGTTGCAATTTCGGTGGAACTGCCGTTGTCACCAGCACTAACCCAAGTAAGTAAAAGGCCCCCTTTTTTTTCCCAGAACTTCTTACAAATTTTCACTGTGACATTTTCTCAGTGATGTTACCTGCATTTTGAAGTGAACCCAAGAGAAGAAGCGCCTGGAAAATTTAATAGGTACCCGACCGAAATAAAGAGGCACAGTGTTCTTGTCTAGCGTGTGGATTGAATTGGATTCGAGTCCTGTCATTTTTTGAAAAATTGACATTATTAACTTTGAAGAGAGAAACAAATGCGTGTGTGTGAGGGAAATGATAAAGTTTATTAGAGCAACAGAATGTGCAACTTGCGTGGACCCCATACACATTAATGTTCATTTCTGTTCAAAATCCATCTTGACGCGAAATGAAACAATGGAGGATTCTAGGGTTTTATGCATCCTGTGACATTTTCTTTTTTATGTTAACCGAAAATTGAAAAACTACAGAGGATTTTTGTATTCATTCTCACTAGAGCAAACCCGGAAATTTAGAAGGCCTCTTTCTTACGCGTATGCAACTACTGATACACAAAAACCGATTTAGATCTCCTCCAGTTATCAGGGAATACGGTGAAGAGAGAAAAGGGGATAGAAAATAAGACTTACTTTTAATCGGCCTTATATTCATAGAAAAGGAGTATTCTTGGTTGTGATAATTGCACGTAAACCGATGGAGGATTCATGGGTTACATTTTTCAAAGACAATCAGGAAAAAAAAATAATCTTTGGTTGCATCGTTGGATTTCCTTCACGGCATAGCAGCTACGTGCAGGAAGAACCACCTTAGGTGAAGCGAAAGTCAAACTCGGTTCTTTTCTTCTTTGTTGAAAACTGCACCCCAAAAGCTTTATTCCAAACCAGCAAAATTTATATATCTATCATCTTCCTTTTTGAAACAAACCTAGTTGGGAAATATTTAACCTAGTTGTCTGATATGCAGGTACAGGGACATGTCAATTTCCATCCACAAGGTGACATTTTTCTTCCTTACCCAAAACTGATGGTGGTTTGTCGATATTCTTTGTTGCCAGAAATGAAATGACTGTTCTGAACTTTTTGCAGCACAAGCTCATCAATCTTAAACACAACAAACTCAGTGGGTGCTAATGTGTTTGGCTCAGTTCCAGTCCCTTCTACTTGTGAAGCTCTCACATCAAATAATGGCTTCTTCCCTATTCATCTCATTCCATGGCTTCTCACTTCATTTTTGGCAACCAAATCCTCTAAAATGGACCCATCACTTCAAGATTTTGCTTCTCTCAATAACCAAGTTTTGCCTCTTTATATGAAACTTACATTAACAACACAAGTCCTCTTCACCATCTGCACGGTTTGGGAAAAAGAGAGAAATTAAATGTGAATGTTTTTCTGGCGAATCATGTATTTGTTGGGGAGAATTTGAGGCCAACAACAACATCAAGCAGACATAGATTCTAGAGATACCTTTTCAGAAAAAGAGAAACACTTGTATAAACTTAACAAGTATATACAGTTTCCTGTTTTGTATTGTAAATATATTATGTTACTTTCCTGTTTCTTGTGATAATAGTATGCTTAATACTTGTAGTTGACCAATTTGACTGATTTGCATGTTAATATGCAAGATAAATGCAGTAATTTCGACTAAAATATGAAATAATTCTTTATGGGATGTTTATGTATATTTCAACATTTCTGCTAAAAAAAATGTATATTTTAAAATTAAGAAATTATGTAATTCCAACAAAAAAAAATTTTGTTTTTTGGGGGAAGAAATATCATGAGGAAGTTAGATGTGATAAGTTATTGAGTAGAGAAAAACAGACTTTTCAAAAGCTGACACAGAACACAATAAGCAGAAAAGATAATATTCTTTTCAAAAGTGTAATATTTTGCTAGAAAAATTATCCGCGGCACACTCTTTTAAAAGAACTCAGTTATAATAAAATAACATTTTTTCACTATTTTTCTTAACGAGGATTTTCTTTTTTGGGGGGGCTGAAGTGATATTTTTATAAAAGAGTTTAATAATTAAAGCTTAAAGGACTATATCCATTTTCTTTCTCCCTACTCCTTTTCAAAATTGCATTGTCATTTCAAATGCTCCCTTTTTTTAATTATCGTGTTAATTTATTAGAGATAAGTGAGGATAAATGCATGGGACTAAGTTATTTAAATCAATATTTATTTGTTAGGCCAAAAAAACAAAAAGGAAAAGCAATATTTCGTTGGCATGAGTAGGTGATTGTTCTGTTATTTGAATTGATGGATTAATGCATCACAACATCTGATATGAATCATGTTTTTTCTTCTGGACAACCTTTCTATAATTATGATCATAGGTACTCACTTACTAATTAAAAAAATAATTATGTTAATGTATCAAAAAAATTAATGTGCTAATTTTTTAAAATTTTTTGAATATGTCCTTAACTGAACTAACAATTAATGCTAGTAGTATTTTGGACTTCACAATAAACCATAACAAATATTATCTTCAAGTTTCTAAATAAAATAAAATAAAAACAACAGTTTTCTTGAAAATTAGCATTTGAACATAGCAGGAATGAGTATGTTTTTGGTGCATATCACTGATGGCTATTTTCTTATTCGACATTAGGCCGGGGAAAGAACCTACGGTGCATGTTATAATAAGAACCAGTCAAAAAACTTAAGAAGGAAAAAGAAAATGGTACAAAACGACATTAATCTCTAATGTTAGAGACTCGCCCAACCCAAATCGACATGCCCAGTTCGGGCTGGCTTTGAGATGGCGTATTCATGTTTCATATGCCACAGTTGATGAGTTCCACCTTAGTTGATTAATCAATCTGCTAACTTCAGAATAACTAATCAGATCCGCTGGTCGTAATTAAATGAGACAATACATTCACAATGAAGTTCTTCCCACTTCATCAAATAATTACAATGGCCAGAACACTGTACTGTCATCGAAATTTTATACATTCAATGCCACATTTTCTTGGCTACAAGACATCAACAAGGACTACGATACCATCTGTACAAACTTCTGATACTGAGTTGGACGGTTTTTCATATGCACATTAAGTTATACCGCAGATAAAACATAAGAACCAGAGCAATGGATGATGAGGGGAAAAAATAACAAATGCCAAACAGAATTATCCTTTCACAAGTTGGCATGCACATGACATGACAGTACCCAGACACTGCAAATCAAAGTGCTGCAATGCCCGTGTCACGACATGTCACTTCCTTCCTTGGACTCCAACTTATTTTCTTCCGGTTAAATAACAATTGTTTCTCCATGCATCAAGAAATTGCCCTCTGCTTCTTCGGCTTAGATGATTATTATGAACAATTAACATATTGAGGCTCCATCACAGTGCTGCTGCCCCTTCAATATCATACACTTGCGTTTTTTTTTTTTTTTGGATGAGTCAACTTTGTACAGCTAAAGATTCTGTGCAGTGGTTAGGACTCCTAGACCCATTTCTTGTGACTAGGAATAAGATATGCATTAAATAGTTAATTTGTCTACAGCTTGTCATCCAAATCGCCCTTTGGGCTTTCCAACAAATCACCCGAGTATGACCCATCCGGTTGACGGATGCAAATGTTCAAATTGCTTGATAAGAAATGTTCCTAGATAGTGTAAATGGAAAAATGGTCAGCCATATCCTTGTCCAATAAACAGCAGATGCATGATTTTAATTTTTGGGCCACAGAAGATGCAGAATTAGGTGATAGATGAATGCAGCTTTTACACTAAAGCGAGAGAGTATCAACAGTTTAACTATTTCAAGAAGTTGATAAGTGAACTTTAGTAAATAACAGTACCTGGTCAACAGTCTCTTGGCCCTCTGAATGAAAGAGAATTGGCCTGCATCGCTTATCCTCATTCATCAAGCTCGAATTTTGGAAGTGTGTCACAAGTGCTGCCTTTCCTTGGATCCGTGCATAAGCCAGTGATGCAACTTTTTCACTATTAAATTTTTCCCATTTCTTCCCATTAAATTCCTGCACAAATTTCAATGGTTAGACTTCACTTAATTATGCACATGCTTATTGAGACCAGTACAAAATTTAAGCGAAAGAATAAAGCCAAAACCTACTCAAGGAATTCATGAAATTTTATTAAGAATTTTCACAGCATTGTCAGAAAGGTGTTTATTGTCATAATGTCAAGGTAAAATGTCACATTAGGGTGTCCTTACGGCACAAAGCCGCAAACTAAATTGAAATAACAGTAACAAAATTTAAACTGAAACATGAGAAAGAACCAAAGTTTAAACCTTGTAGAAGGGAACAATATGTGAAGCAGACACCATGTTGATGAAAGCGTAACCCACATTACACTTGTTCTGCAAGGAAAAAAGAATTTTAAGCAAAAAGCCACCTTGGAAAAAATCACTCGACAAATAAAATAATTTACAAAATAAGTATACCTTAAAGTCAATGGGCAAGTAGAGAAAGTCATAAGTGCCCCGGTGGTTCTCATCAATTGCAGACAGCAACATCTTTGAAGTGTACCTAAAAGGCAACACATATCACAAACATCACTCTAAAAATAAAAAAATTATTTAAAAAAAAAAAAAAAAGCTGCAGTCCAACTCAAATTGCTAATACGAGGCACATCACCAGATTAACATTCATACTTATTAGGAATGTTTTTAATCATTAAAGTAGTCCTTGTATCTTCGCCACTGATAATTTTGTCCAGGTCAAGTTGATACTGCTTCTTGCTATCAATTTGGGTAATGCTATTTTCAGGTCGCCGACTCCGGCCACGTTCAATAAACCCCTCACTGTTTGCAGCGACTGAAGAATAAGAACCATTTCCAAGAAACAAGGAACTGTGCCTGGGCAGTGACATCAACCTGAAACTAGGTGAATTAGTTTCAGCAGCACTTCCTGAAAGGCCAATAACCCCAGAAGCTGCACGAGCACCCATGTTCATAAAGTTCCCATCACCATGATTTATACTCCCATATGATGCTGGACTCATGAAAGAAGTTTCTGGTGAGTCCGGGAAATAGCTAAAATGCCTATCAAGAGGAAGGCCAGAAGGAGCAGATCCTACATGATGATGGGAGCGGGAACCAAGATAGGAACTGTGTCGATTAGTATATGGGAACCCCTGCTTCTCACCACTAGATGTAAAAGGGAGCCCAGCAGAAGACGACGACCAAGCAGAAGTGTTTGAATGGTCTGTGTAAGAAGTAGTTGGACTTCCCCAAAGAAATTGAGGACCAGATAGTGTTCCAATGCTTGATGAAGTTGAGCTTGACTCACCAAAAGTAGCAATGGGTCTAGAACTTGCATTTACTTTTAGCTCGGGAAATGACAGTGAATTCTGAAAAGCTACTCCTTTTGTTGATACTGCATTTGTAAATATCTGATTTGAACTATTAACTCTTGCTGAGTCCTTGCCAATTGGAGCAATCTTCGTAGAGTTTGATGCATGAGGGGAGAGAATTGCGGCCAATCCAGATGAATGGTTGCTATTTACTGGAGACTTGCTAAAAGAACTTAAATAACTATGTTCAACTGGACTGCTAAATTGTGCCCAGGTACCTGCACAAATTAGCCACTTAATTCAGATTCCAACTGAAAGGGCTTCTAAAAGACGACATAACTATAGTATATAACTGAACATGAGAAAAAAGGTTGAAATAAAAGAAACATACCAGGAGGAGAACTGGCCAAAGGTGAACCTGCTTGATGTCTAAAAGGCCGCGCTTCATCTAGGTCCAGCTCTTGACTCAGTTGTTGCATCAAACTGAAAAAAGAAAACGCATGACTAATTTTGAACTGGATCAATCAATTATGACCATACTGGCCTCATTACTGTAATTCAAGCAATATGGTCGAGACTTGTGATGTTAAAGGAATTTTAATTTAGTTAACCATCATACATTTGTGTGGTTCTACATTAGCCACTTAGCATAAATGATGAACACAAGTGGTAAGTGGCTAATTTTGTGTTTAATGCAGAATTAAATTTGGTTAGCCCAAGAAGTGATGTCAAAACCATTTCAAGTACAAGTCATAATGTACACTTGACTATAATATTCCCCAAGAACATATCAAAGATAAATAAGTGCTAATGTAATATAAAGGAAAAAAAACACCAACATGCATAAGAGAGTGAAGCCTTGAGTCTACAAGATTGAAAGGGAAAGGCTTAATTAAGGACCGAAAAAAGGAGGAAGCAAAATGCCACAAATTAGCCGCAGTTGCTTAAAAGATGGTGAGGCAACAAATTAACTAGAAAATTCTCCAATGCATGGCATGGGAACGTTCAATTTTTTTAGAGAAAAATATGTAGCTCAACAAAACACCCAACCCATTGAACTTATAAAATGTACCTCAACAAGAATTTTGTTTTAAATGATATAGGATTATTTTAAAAAAAGTCATTTCAATGAATAGTAATAGAATAATGTTAGAAAAATATTGTTTTTAGTACTATATTAATTACTTAATTTATAACACAACACCCTGACACTGTAATAGTGCAGTATATTTTTAAGATACTCAAGTCATAGGTCAGGAAAGCGAAATAATAGTGCATTTTGTTGACCAACTGTTTAGAAAATGCAAACAACCAATGTGAAACCTTACTTTCTTCGTGCCCCACCAGGGCGGCTGGGTTCAAGTTTGATGCGTTTCCCTGCAATATCACATCGATTTAATGCCTTAAGTGCGGCCTCAGCTGCTCTAACATCATAAAATTCAATAAATTTATGGTGTCTCTTATGTGGTGTTTCCCTTATCTGCAATTTTTAACACCAAGTAAAAAGATAACTAATACATGACAAGGTAAAAACCAAGAAGAAATCCAAACAAGAAATTCAGATGGACAGTGAGCACACTCGCAGAAATTTTACCTCTTTGACCTCCCCATAAGCCCCAAATATTAGGCGAAGATCATCATTTGACACTGACGGATCCAAATTGAAGACTACAAGAGTTCCTTGGTTGATGTCTTTTTCAGAGGGGTTGTCCTGAACAGTAGTGAAGAAGATTAGAACCGCCAAAAGAAGAAATCATATTAATTATATCTTAAGAATAGCTATAAAAAAAAAAAAAATCAAACCTTAGGGATTGAAAAATGAATGTCAAGTTTTCTTCGTCTCAAGGGCTTGTTTTGTAAAGCACGCATTGCGGTACGAGCATCTCGAATATCATAGTAAGATATCATCACAAAGCCCCGATGCTTGCATGCAGTGTACAAAGTTCTAATATCCCCATATTGCTATACAAACAAAAAGATAAAACAAGAAAGAAGAAATACAGAATCAAAATTAAGACTGAAAAAAAAAAACAAAGAAAAGTATAAAACCCATCCTCAATGCAGAACAAAAAAAACCCAAAAAAAAAATAGCATAATTAAAAAGGAGATCATTCAAATATCAACTGGAAGTATCTGTCACCAAAGCAGCACACGACAACCAAAAAGTCACACACAAACAAAAATTGTAGATAACAAAATGTTGGTTGTAATACTAGTGACATAGTTTTAGGCTCAGCTTCAAATTTCCCAACTTTTTTGTGAAATTATATTTGCCCTGGTTTTAAAAGGCTTTGGTGCAACCGTTATACTATGGGACAGATGAACTGCAGTCCGTTAAATATATAAGCCTGCAGCATCTTTTCGTTTGGGAAGAAAGAAAGAAAAATGAGGGGGGGAAAAAAGACTGCGAGGGTAGTAGAATTTTTCCTACGCCCAGACTACCAACATATCGGTTTCTTGGAAGTTTAAAGACAAAGGTGGAGAGTTTCCATATACTATCCTCTGTCTTCTTTATGACAAATATAGGCAAAGAGTGAGTATTATCATTCAACTCTTGTTTGCTCACAATCACCATATGGATAGGAATAAATTTACTGTAAAGCAGGGAACTAAAATGAGCAAAGAAATGCAACTGAAAAAGCAAAAGCATAATCATCCACCACATCAGAAAAGCATCAAAAGATAGACAAAATTCATTGAAGCACTAGCTTTAATGTAGCATACCTCAAACAGTGATCTTAATTCAGAATCCTCAACGTTACTGTTGATGTTTCTCACAAATAATGTTCTTGATGGATGTTCTCCATAGGGATGCTCCCCAGCCACAGGTCCCACACCATTTGGAAGTACATAATGGCCAATACCATTTGAAGCAACTCCATCAGTAATGCTCATCTTTGACATGCCAATCTTAAGACTCTCCTGGGGCTCAAAATCCATTCTAACCCTCCCCCACTACCAAACAAATCATTCTCGTCCAAATCCTCCAGTTGGCTGGGCAATCTACTCAGGTCAAAATCATCCATTATCCCAGCTAATAGCTCTTCTTCATCATCAGGAAGCATGTTTCCAACAGCATTGGTTTCAACATCTTCAAGGGGATCATACCCCCCAACTTCCTTGTCGTCTTTATTAAACACTGGCATGTTATCATCAAAAGGTTGGCCATTACGCACGGAATCAGGAAAATTCACTGCATATTGACAATAAAAACGAAAAGAAAAAAGGCATCAGAAATCATATCAGGTGACTCCAGCATTGCGTGTAAGAGAATCCCAAGCTTACACTTTTGATGTGGAAGAACAGGCAGGGAACAAGAAAACAAGCTAGCATCACTCGATGCATGATGTGCACCAACCCTGTGTGGTATCCCCCAAGCACTGCTTTCCGCATTTTTAGCAACATTAAGCAGAGAGATCCCGGAAAGATCTATATAAACAGTGTGCATAGCTGATTAATAGACATGAATTCTACGTTTATAGCTGAATGTTTGCATTACATGTAAAATAGGAAGCACCTGCTGACCCACAGGCTGACTTAGAATCCAAAGAATGCTTATCCTCTGACTCCATCGAATCACTTTCTGAAGGAAGAATAGATTAAAGAAGATGTGTGAGTAAATCGTTGAGTATCAATTATGCAAAGACAATGTAGCTAGAACCATAGTGATACAAATTTGTCACGGATCGTCACATAACATTGCCACAATTAAAGGAAGGAGTGTCATAATTCAGTCTCCCTTAAAGACAAGCTAAGGTTCCCTGATTTTTCTATCTCACTACATAGGATATACCGCCCAATGGGATGATTAGTACAAGAGTACAACCTCCAACGAGATGTGCCAAGTTTAATTAACCAACAACAGTAGCCACAACAACATGTTGATCAATAGCACTTCTATAAGATGGAGTTGAATAATTGAAATGGAACTGTAGTAAGGAATCAAATAATTCCATAATGGATGCATTTGGTTGAAGAAACAACAAGAGCCAAGGAATGTTGATTCTCATTGGAATCCATTTTCTCTCCTTTTTCTTGGTTCGGAAAGAGAAAGGCAGGAAAGGGGAGGGGGAACGGAAAATTAAATAAATTAAGTGGCAAGGGGATCGAGTTATAAAAAACGATATGGTAGTAGGTTATTACAAAATTCAAGCATATTCATTTGTGTCCTTTATGCTTCCAAACAAAAAGCACTGCAGTTTCTCTGTCTTTCCCTCGAATAAAATATGCCAAGAAAAGAAGTAAAAATCGGAACTTTCTCCATTCTGATCATTCTTTAATCATACTATGTTCAGTCCCTTCCACTACGTTTAACCCCTTTATCAAGCTGTCAATAATGGCAGATGGGTAGAGCACTATTTCGGCTCATCTAAAATTCAAAAGGATAACGTGCTTCGTGGTTTGTGACCATAAAAACATAAACATATATATAACAAGATAGCGAGATTAAAGGATTAAAGAATAACGGTGAAGCGAGAGAGCACTTAACAGCCGAAGCTTTTCACAACTGCCCACTAAGTTAACAAAGTCCCAGAGCAAAATAACCCAGTCCACAGTAATCCACAGATTTTATGTGCTGTACGCAAAAATGCACAGTTCTTCTATATGACTTGAAGAAACCACAACTGAAACTGGCAAGAGTCAACTTAAGTTCCAACCCGGAATCACCAAGCAAGTTCAATCAACAGTAGCAGCCCCAACAAGAAAAAGATACAGTTTTTCACTTCTCACCAACAGCACAGGTTTAATTTGCCAAAATTCTAAAATCCTACTCGCTAGGTATCGCGATCAAATGCAGCAAAAGGAGACCACGAAAGAATTGTTTCAGATTTGAAGAATTAGAAAGCTGAGAGAGAGTACAAGGAGCAGAAACATATGGTACCTGCAGAAGAGAAGACGAGAGTGAAGGAGGCGCTAGAGGGCGTCCATGGAGAATAGATTTTCTAGCTGACGGTTTAAACAGTTGTATTGATCACGGAAATTGGGTAGGGAGGGAGAGTTTCGTAGAAGCAGAGATATTTCTTTCTTTCACTCTTCTACTTCCTCCTCCATCGCCGGAAAACCAGAGTAAGAGAAGTGAGAGAAAATTTCACGAGCTGGAATTAAGGGGGGGAAAAGAAAAGAACACAGAAAAAAGCGTAGCAATCAAGAGCAAAAATTAGAGGGAGAAAGGAGAAAGCAAGAAATGATTGGAGGGAAGAAGAACAAGTACGGGAAAATTAAGTAGAAAGTACATAGAATTTCATAAAAATGAATTTATATGCAGAGAAAAATAAAAGAAATTTAAAAAAAAAGAAGAAGAAAAGATACGTGTTATGTTTTCTCTCCTCTCTCAGTTTCGCTGTCTGGTCTTCCGCACTGAAATTCTGCCATATTTGAATTTCTTTTGGCGTCCGTTGACACGAACGTATTCAAGAATCCATAGGCTCTCTGTCCGGCTCTAAATTAAGAATAAAGAATACATATGTATGTGTCTGTACTCTTTAAACATTGCGCCCACGCACGTACCTTAAATTTATTTTATTTCGCCTTCAATTGCCATTGTAACAACCTTTTTAAGTGCTGGTAAAAAAAAAACAACTTTTTTAAGTAAATTATTTTCTGCTATTAATTATAAGTTATTTTTAACATATTTTATGTAAATTAAAATATTAAAATTTATTAATTCTACTTCAAAATTTAATAATTTTTAATTTTATTTCTATTTAATATATATTATAATATTATATAAAATAAGTCAACATAATAATAAATAAATAATAAAATTATACATTCATATAAAAAATTAATGATGTAATTTATAAATATGACAAAAAATTTGTTTTCTATGCCTTATAACTAAGACTAGAAGAGTACATGTTATGAAAGTTAAATAAATTATTTAAATCTAATAAATATAATATGATATCCTTAAAATATTTATGTATAATATTATATTATATACTATTTTATAAGTTAAATAAATTAGTTTGGATAAGAATAATGAATATTATAATAGAATACATTTAGGAGCAAGATTAAACTTATCACCAAAGGAGTGCCATATAATTCTTCCTTCTTTACATAAAATAAAATAATCATCAAATTATATAATTAAAAATAATGTATATGTAAAAAAATTAACTTATTTTCAAAGTCATCCTCACCAGGGTGTGTATGAGGCCTGCATAGCCAATGTGCCCCACACGAGCTTGCAAAAAAAAAAAAAAAAATTGCCCTACCTAACCTAATAAAAAGATACCTGAATAAAATTGGGTGGTATCTTCATATTGGGCTGATTTATGGAAACACAAGGTATATCATCCTACCCATTTTACCCTATCCAAAAAAAAAAATCTAAATAAAATGATATTTATTAAAAGTATCATAAAAATTATAATTATACAAAACAATTGAATATAAAAAACATTAAAATTGAACATACTAAGTTGCCCTTAATCAAATTTTTTTGTTCTTTTCCTTTTACCGCCAACTGTTCCTAAATTGATTGGGGACAATTTAGTATTTTCAAATTTATATTTTGATGTTTGATTATTCAAAATAATTATAATTTTTATGAGTTTATTAAGTATAATTAAATTTTTTTCACATAAGGTATAGGAATGGAAACCCGCCCTGCCCAATCTATTTTTTGCCCAACCCAAAATAATTAGAACTTCTATATAATAGAGTTGGGCAATGAGTTATAAAATACAACCAACTCATTTTTCAAGGCATCAATTAGAGCTCTTATCCTATTTAGCCCTGTCCATATGCAATCCTATTTTTTATTTATAGAAGTAAATGAGTGAATAGTTAATAGAACAGGACTAACCAACTATTAACGTGGATAAAAAAAATAGATAATGAAAATTAGGGCAACTTATCATACCAATGTCTCTATAAAAAAAAAAAAAATTAGAAGTCTCTAATATGTTTCTCTCATATATAGAACTATAGAAGTGTGAGCGGAGCTTTCTCATTTATCCATGCCCTTAGTTTAGGTTGTATTTTATTTTAAAAATCTATGTGAAAGAATAATAATAAAATTCTTTAAGTCCGATAAACATAAAACTTACATTTTTTAGTCATCATAAAACTTTGTTAATCATTAGGCCAAGTTCGTCCCTCATGAACCAAACTAATTGACCTAAGAGAAGAGAATTTCTCTTATCAAGAAAATCAGTTACAAATCAGAGGTGATAATTGACTGATTGGGAAATATTCAATCAAGCATTAAGAACTTGATTGATTAAAGAGAAATCAATTAAATATTTATTGTGGGTTGAGGAATCAAAATATTATCTCATAATAAATAAGAGAGATTACACTTTCCTGAAATACGAGTCACATTGGCCCTATAAATAGGAGACGTCTCAACTCATTTCTCTTCATCCAAACTATTGAGCTTTCCAATTATCTCTTCTACTTTCTTTGATGTATTTGTTGTGTAATTATTGCCAGGGCTAAACAGGTTTTGTATGTTTCTCTCTCCTCTCTTTAATTATTTCTTTTATTTCCTTCAAACTTTAATTATGAATCCACATTGATAAATAAATGTTAAGAAATGAGTAGGGTGTGCATGGACCAGACTGCCCCAGGTTTGTTATCAACCCGAAGTCTGGTCCATAAAAACCTCGGGCTGAAAAAAAACAACCCGAGGTCTAGTCTAGTCCAGTACCAACCGAGGTCGGGTTGGACTGGACTTGGTCCTCTGGATTGCCTGGACCAGTCCAAGCAGTCTAGGACCTACATTTAATTTTTAAAATTTTTTTCCTTCAATAGGAGACAAGATTGTAATTTACTATATAAAATTTTGTACATATTTTAATCAAAGTTCATCAAATTTAATCATTCTCTTTCAATTTTCCCAATAATGTTATGTTTTATTAATTAATCCTCATTAATATAGATCTTATATTGTAGAAAATATATACGCATGCTCATTACTTAGAAAGTTAATAAATAAATCTTGATTATTTGAATAGAAAATAAATTTATATAGAAAAATTAAACCAAATTAAAATTATATAAATAATAATTAAAAAAAACCGGGCTAGACTGGACTGGACTAACTAGTCTGAGGGGCCAGTCCTTAGTCCAGTCCAGCTCGATGAGACTAGTCCGGTCCAGTCTGGTCCAGTCTTGTTTTGGGCTAATTTTTTCTGGATCGGATTGGACTGGGTTTGCTCGGGTTGGACCGGACCATACCGGACCACCGGGTTTTTGCACAGCCCTAGAAATAAGAATACGTAGTTGTAGTTCACCAACTCAAATCCCGTGTTAATTTCATAATAATTATCGAATATTATCTTTAAAGTGCCAAGTTTTAATGTAAAACAGTTTAAATTTATTATGTAAAAATTATTAGACGAGCATATCAAAGAAACATCAAGTATGGCTAATTTCCACATCAATTGGCACTATTTCTCATATTCATATACTAGTAAATTTCAAAATCCTCTGGAGAAGTTATTATGCTCATGGTCGCTTTCAGTATAGAAAATTTCCACGACTTATCATGATTACAAGTTATGAAATTTTAGGAAAGATCTAACGAATGAATTTTCTTTGGATTATACTTAGAATAGTTTTTTTTTAAAAAAAAAAATCCTATAAAGTGTGCAATAGTACGGTACAACAAAGAATGTGAACCAACAGAGTTCGAATCCTACCGGATTAAAAAAGAACTTTGGATAGAGGCATTCTGACTGCATAGCATTCGAATTAGTTGGTTACTTGGATAACTAAAAAGAAGTTAAGCATTGGGTTGCCTAAGAGGTTATACCAAAAAAAAAAAAACTAAGGTTAAGATGTAATTTTAATCATAATCTTATTTTTTTAGGGACAATTTTATCTGTGATTTTTCAATTGTGCAATTTTGCCACTGATTTTATGTTTTAGATATAATTTTGCATCTGAACTTTTTTTGTGTAATTTTATCCCTAATTTTTTGATGTAATTTTATCTCTAACGAATAAAATTGCACAAAAAAATATCTGAGTTAAAATCGTACCATTAAAAAGAACATGGTTCTTTGCCAAAAAAACTAGCAAAGCAAGATTTATTGATAATTTGGATTGGTATTTTTCTTAGATATTTTTGTTGGGCCCATAATTTTCGTGGATATTTTTTAGGGCTGGTGGTTTTGCTAATAATGGAATTTTCGGCGCTGCATGATTGAATGATTGATTAAAATTAAACGAAAGTGGCGGTACTGTGTAACGACACGTGGACAAGTGAGAAGAAAAGTGGGATGACTTTCACTGTGCGCCGACCAATCAGGCTGAGCGATAGGCGGTGGGAACAGTAACGTAAGTGAGGGTGAACGCAGTGGAATCATTGTTGTCTAATTTGGGTGTTCGAGTTTAACGTTTATATGTTTTCAACTAACAAAATCACGTGGATTTACTTGTAAACTTGTGATAATTATAAATTCAGTTAAACTTATAAATTTATTTATTGAGTTTACTGTTAACTCATTGTTAAACTCATGTTAATTTTTTTATTTGATTTTATATAGTGACTTTATATATAAATTTTATAAAAAAATTTTTATTGAATGTGATAAACTGTGAACATTAATGAATACAATTTTAATTATTTAAATTTAAAAATATTTAAATAAAATTATTCTTATTTTTTATATTATTAATTATTTAATTATATATTTTTAATATCAATTTATTAATAAAAATAAATTTTTTACGAGCTTACAACCTAAATTTATAATTCTAGTTTATATGATTATCACGGGTTTTAACAAATTCGTAAGTTTTAACAAACATGAAAAGGGAATATAACACCCACCAGAGACACAGTAGTGACGTCATGTTGCGTCAGCAAGTTCACTGGCCTTTTGCCCGCGAAACTTTATCACCTTGCCGCGTTGCTTAGGGTCGCCGCTTTTTCTTCTTCACCTCTCTTAGTGCACCAACTTTTGTGTGCCTAATTTTAAAATTTTTGTGCTGAGGTATCTTCCATTTTTAATTTTTGTGTGGTGTTTATAAAACATTTTATAAGAAATTTAATTTGCATGGTTTTGGCCAACAAAAAAAAAACCCACCTCCTATAGCTAAATAAGATATCCATTTAGCCCCCAAATATAATTTTCTTAATAAATCATCTTTATAGTAATTACACACGTTAGAGAAGCTTTATTAATAGGTAATTCCGACGCATGTGATTTAGAGGTAGTAAAACAAATTGGCGGTCGGTCATGGTATGCCTGAAGTAACATGCATATTGGTGGGTTAGCCCGCTGTCGGCTGTATTATGATTCAAAAAGATATTTTATAATAAAAAACAATACTTATTTATTATAAGTAAATAATTTATTTGCAGTGATTAAATATTTTATTTAAACACAAAATGTAATCCCCTGTTCGAAAAAGATACAGCGATGCATCACGTGCAGAAATATTTTATATATACCTTGATCCCCCTTGTTTATTGATATTATATCCAGTTATCCACATCTTAAATATAAAAATTTAAATAATTCATTTGCAAATATTAAATATATTAGTTAAGTTTTTTATGTATAAAAAAATTATATTAATTTTGTTAAAATACTTTTTTAATTGATGAAGACTTTACTCTCTCTCTTTTTTTTGCCTGGATCAATAAAAAGATTGTTTACAAGAAAATTCTAAAGTTATGAGACAAGGTAAATCAAAATTTTATATTTAAAATCAAGACAAGGATTCATAGCAAGAATCGATTCACTTATCAAGTTTCCACAGCCTTTAAAATTAAAGGTGTTCAATTATGTCCGGTGAAATTTTTTTGGGACAGAGTAAAATTGTTTTTGGATGGTACTAACGTGGGACACAGGTGTTCCCATTCTAGCATCGTCCCAACATATTGTCTCTCTCTCTCTTTTTAAAATTTTATAAATTTATTTTATTTATCATTATAATAATATTATAATTATAATTTTTATGGCTACATTGTTTATAAGTTTTTCTTCTCGTATGAATTATACAATGCCTTTAGTGGATATGTTAAGTTTATATGTTTTTGTTGTCTTTTAAAATGAAACATTTTTCTTTGCGACTTTTCTAGTATTGCCCATTTTTTTAATCAATTTATATCTATTTTTTATATAACTCTTTTGGTTATGAATTTTTATATTCCATGCATATTTGGCTTTGAAATAAAAAAAGGTTAAAAGATTCAGAAAGAAACTACACCGGACGATTGTCCCGTCTCGATTACGAGGATGGGATGGTGTTGGTCTCGTCCAATCCGATGAACATCCCTATTTAAAATAAAGGCAGGTCTGAGCCATGATTTGTTCTTAACTTTATATAGGCTCAGATGTGAAGCCGAAAATTCCAGCCTCATATGATGGGTTTTCTTTTCTTTTGTGTTTTTTTTTTGCTACACACAGGTATCTTTCTATTAGAAGTATTATTAGATACCAAATATGAATATCTCTTTCAGCGAGTATTTAGATCTTAATTGGTCTACCATGGGTCTTCTTAATTATATTTGTTGGACCTTTGGTATTGTAAATTGGGTTTTACTTGGGCCTTTCTTTAATGGGTTTTAGTCTAAGCCACTTTTACTATCCTCAAAGACTTCCGAGACCAATCTAGACCATCACGTCCATTTAATATAGACCATCACGTCCATTTAAAAAGTTGTCTTTGCACTGCACCAATGAGGCTTGGGTCTAGCACAAGGAATTACTCTCTCACAACTTGATAAACCAAAGGTTGATCTCTACTGGAAAAGGTGCATACATTTAGTGCTTGACAATGCCTTGAATATGATTGCCTCCAATAGGAGAACACTTATGCTTTAGCCAAAAAAAAAAAGTCTTTGCCATTAAAAAAAAAAAAGAAGTGTGACTTTTCACTGGCAAAAGAAAGTGTAATTTTATAATTTTGCTCAATGCTAGTGAGGAGAGGTAAAATTGTAAAAACAAACACAGGAAAACCCTACAAAACGATGATTGAAATTAGTAAATCTTAAATAAAATTATTTATAAAAATATGTTTTTATTTGTAAATGTAATATTATCAAAACCTATTAGAGTGTTGTCACTAAACTTAGTTTGGGATTTAGTATTTCAAGCTTCTTTTTGTATGATTCTCCCAATAAACTTATCTACTATATCTTGATCTTATGTTTAAAATTAAGTAGGGCTTTAAAATTTTATCCTTTAATAAGAATGAAAGGAAATGTCATGCTCTTCTGATCTTATTTATAAGATACATCCAAAGTATTTAACTAAAATAAAAAAGCCCTGTTTTAAAATTTAATAACTTTCTTATTTTATCCATATTATATATACACACACTTTGTAAGAAAATAACAATCAACATAACAATGAATTAGGGATAAAACTGTTTAGTTATATAACAAATTTAATGAGATGATTTGTATTAAGGACAAAAAAAAGTCTCTGCGCGTCAAATAAGTAAATTTATAAAAAAAAAATTAAACAATGATATTTTGTTAATATTATTCCACGAGTAATATATAACTTTATATAGTACTCCTTTGGGTACATTTATAGAACAGACAGAGTATTTTGTTTGGTTCTTAATACACTTTTTTTATCCTATCTATAAATCACTTTTAATATTTTTTACACAAATCAAAAAAATTTTAAACTTTATTAACTCTATTTAAAATTCAACAACTTTTCAATTTTAACCCCATTTAGTATACATTACACCACATGTAAATAAAGTCAACACAATAACAAATAAAAGATAAAATTGTATATCTATACAAAAAATTTCTCTCACTACCCTAAAAACAGGACAAAAAATGTCTTTTTTCTACCTTATAAATAAGACTAGAAAAATAAGTCATCTCATTAAATTTATTATATGAATGTACAGTTTCGTTCCTTTTTTAGCGGTTAATTTCTTGAAAAGTATGCATATATACTCTTTTCTATTTTTATTATAAATTTCAAATAACTAATTCATGGATAACAAACAATTAGTTAGAATTAACTAAAAGTAATAGGTATGTTAGAAGCATAGTTTTATTTTCAAATATGCTGTCATAATAAATGAGAAAAAAGATTGTAAAAAATGTACAGGATAATGTAGTAAGAGAATATGATAAAGGAGGGAGAATAAATAAGTAAGGGTAAAATTGAAAACAAAAATACATTAAATCTTAAGATAAATCTCAAATTAAAATTTATAAAAAGAATGATACCCATCTCTAAATTTAAAGCTTATAAATAAAATCAAATAGAAGTATATATATTAAATAAAAATAAAATTAAAAGTTTTGGAAAGGCTTTATATTAAATAAGAACAGAGGAACCTGTAAGAGGCATTCGAGGTGCATTTTTCAAAAAATAATGGAATTTTATGAGAAGAGGCCAAAGTAGATTGCTGCGCCGGGAACATTGATGCAGGGCATGTGTCTAATAACTCTCGCAATTATTCCCTGCACATATTAGCATACAAGCTCCGGGGTTTCCTGCCCCCCGGGGTCCACTTCTTTGTTCTAAATTCTCGGAAAATAATTATCATTTCCACTTTTTTTATTTTATACTACAATTTAAATATATGTGTTGAAAACAAAGACGTTTGGACAGAAACTACATTATAGTGTTAAAAAGAATTTTATGATATATGAACTAAATATATATAAAAAATTTTTCTCAATTTATTTAAAAATATATTTTAAAAATACTTTTAGATGTTTCTAAATATCCTCTAAATATGTTAATTGTTAAACTCAAACTTGCAACCTCGTCGAAGCTTAGCAGGGTTGAAACAATTTACTTTCTTCTTCTCCTTTTATTTTTTTTATAAAGCGCTTTGTACCTCCGGAAAGAAAAAAAAAAGCGCTTTCTTAAAACAATATGTTGTTTAGGAGTTTGAAATTTTATATTACTTCCGGTCTTTAATATAAAATTTTGTTTAATTTTTATTTTAAACAAGATTTTATATTAAATGTAAAAGCAAAAGAGTGATCTATTATAATTTGAAGCATAAAAGATCGATTTATTTTGCCTTTAATTTTTTTTTCTCGCCTACAATATCCTTATTTATTGCGCATATCACTCTGTTAATATAAAATCTTGTTTAATTTTTATTTTGATTCTAATTATAAGATTTCAATTCACTTTGTCTCTTATATTTATATATTTTTTTCTAAGATAGTCTTTTTAATAATAGTAATTCTACTTAATACACTTGATTAGCAGGATATGGTAGTATACTGCCTCCAATATTAAATGTAAAAGCAAAAGAGTGGATCTATTATAATTTGAAGTGTAAAAGACCGATTTATTTTGCCTTTAATTTTTTTTCTCGCCTACAGTATCCTTATTTATTGCGCATGTCACTCTGTTAATATATGAAAGACACTTGTATGAGAAAACTTTGTTCTTAAATACAACTTACTTGCAGGATAGTTTTTTTTTTTAAATTTTACTCCTATCAAATACAATAAAGAAAATAAGTGAGAGAAAATGACAACTCATCTTTTTTCAACACATTTTTTTAATAGGGATAAGTGTGAAAAATCTTATTAAGTTAACTCATTTTTTGACATGTGATAATAAAATACAAGTGACTTATATATAGAAATATAATACTCCTCCGGTCCTTATTATAAGACCCAATTTAACTTTTTATTTGGTCCTAATTATAAGACCCAATCCATTTTCTCTCTTATATTTTTGCATTTTTTTCCAAGATAATCCTTCTAATAATGATAGTTTTAGCCAATATACTTAATTAGCAAGGATATTTTAGGAATAACAACACTTATTTATTATAAATAACCAACTTAACTTACTTCCTTAATCTCCTCAAATAAGTCAATTGGGTCTTATAATTAGGACCGGAGGAGTAGTATATATATAAAGGGGTTCTTAATCAACAAGTAGTTTTAATACACATGATTAAATAAAGTTATTTACAAAAACCAACACCTATTTATTATATATAACTTTACCAATTTTTTAATAGTTACAAATTAGTTTTTTAAATATATTTATAAATTAATCATCTAAATTTTACATTAAAAAAAACTTTTTCTGTCGTAAATATAAAATTCACTTACTAGCGTAAATTAGAAAAGTTGTATAACTAAGTTAAAAACCAAGCAGTATGTGCGTCTTTCCCTAGACAGTTTTCCTATGTATTGTTAGAAGTGCTACAGTTTTTCATAAATTTTATATATTTACTTATTCACAATAGTGTAAATAATAAAAACTACAAATCACCTCAAAATCCAAAAATCTATGCGAAGGATTCAAGTCTAGAGTACCTAGTAAAATTAAAATGAAGAAGATATTAGAAGAGAGAGATATCTTGTTCATGAAATAAAAGAGATACTATCTTGTTCGCTGGCCGAAAAATAAAGAGATATCTTGTTCCTCTATGTGGCCCCTAATTTAATAATGAAGAACATAATATAATACTGTATAATATAAAATTTAGCCCGCCAAGATGAGAGAAAGACACATAAAAACCAGTCAAATATCAAAATTTCAAAATAATTCCTCCAAAAGAGTAAATTCCGATGAGGTTCTTAAAGGGCAAAGGGTGTTATGAAATTATTATTATTATTTTTAATGGAATGACCTAATTATGCTCATACAAAACAAGTCCTAAAATAAAACAAGTAATTGTTTATATTTTTTAATAAAGAAGTTTTTGTTTATTTATATCCTTATCTAGAAGTGTTCATGGGACAGGACGGCTTTTCCATCCCGTATCTCGTCCTGTCCTAATAGCGTCCCTTCCCAATTGAGATGGAACATAATTGGGACGGAACAGGGACGTCTTGTCTTTTTTTTTTGTGTAATGTTTTTAATTTGAAAACTAACTATACAAGAAATATAAAAATTTATGATAAAAACTATGTAAGAAAAACAGATAAAAATGAAAAAAATACTAACAAAGAAAAATGTTTTTTGTAATTATGAGAGACAAAAAATAAACAAACATAAAATATTTACTACAAAGAATATCATGTAACTCATACAAAAAGTCAAAAACAACTTATAAACAAATAAAAAATAACAATTGATAAATATCATTACCAAAATACTATTACAGTGATAAATAAAATAAATGTATAACAATTAAAAATAAAGATAATATATTGGGATGGGATTGGGCCCCCGTCCTGTTTTGAAATAATTTTGTCCCGTCTCGCTTTCGTCTCGTCTCAAAAACTTTTGGGACAGGGACAGGACACAAAGGCGGGACATAGTGAATACTCCTATCCTTATCTACAATCCCTAAGAAAATTAACAAATATGGTTACTTTTTCACTGGTCGATTTTTTTAAAAAAAATGAAATCATTAAAATATTTGTTCCCTGCCTTTTTAGTCCATTTATCTTGAATCAAATAGTGGCTTAATATCTCCATACATGGCATTGGATGAAAATTTTTGCAAAGTGTAATTTAGGGAAGAGGACAAAGTGCTCTTTTTTTTTTTTTTTGCTTTGAATTTAAATAAGAATAAATTTTGAGGAGATTATAATTTGGCAGAAGGTTGACTAAAAGCAGAGGCAGAAATGGGAGTACCAGAAATGGGTACGGATCCCAAAAATATATTTAAAATTTATTTTTTTAAAAAAAGAAAAAAAAGGGTTGTGGGGATAACAAGGTAGCGAGGCACATGGAATGGGATATGCCACATGACTCGATCCTCCCACTAGTTCCCTTCTTGGAAACACAAACACAACCAACCTTTCTTCCCTTTCTCTCTCCTCCACATCTTCCCCCCCCCCCCGGCCCGCCCGCCCGCCCGCCCGCCCTAAGGGCTCTTCTAATTCGAAATTTTTCATCAAATGTCTTTTCTTTTTTTTTCTCCCCCCTCTCTTGAGATTGTTAAGGTAAATGAAACGCATGAAAACTTTCTTCTAAAACAAGTGATTAATACTTGAAAAGAGTAAATAAGGTTGTGAACTTAAAACAAAAAAATTAACAAGAAGAAGTGGCCATTATATTGAGTGAAAAAGATTCAGTTTTTCCTTAACAATGATATCAAGCGTTTTCCTTGAGAACGTCTCAGATATGATATATTCTTCCAATTCTTAATATAAGACTCATTTAACTAATTTGATTAGATTAAAAAAGTTAGATAAGTTAGTTAATTGTAAGAAATATGACACGTTTTTCCTCAAACACCATAATCATCTTTCTTAATACCTATCTTTTTCTTCTATTTGATTATAGTTGAGGGAGTATCTATAGGAGTAATTTAGAGAAAATTGATAAATATGAGAACTGAGTCTTATATTTAGGACAAAAACCAACTCAATAATTGAGTTCTATATTAAAGATCGGAGGAGTACGAAAATTCTTTTAAAAAAAAGGACTAAAATTTATAGAAGCTAAATTATAATGAGTTAAAACTTAAAATTTTAAGTTTTAATTGAACGAAAATTATAAAACTCAAATAATTAATTTTCAAAATTAAATATCTTAAATTATTAAGTATATAAACTAAGTTACAGATTTACAATTAAACTTTAGAATTTGAGTTGTGACTTAGTTAAAATCACAGAATCAAATGGTAAATTTTTTTTTAAAAAATGGTTAAGATACAAAATTGAAAATTAAAATATTAGAGGAATCTTGAGATCCCAACAAATAATTTTTTTTAATAGCAATGATATGTGAATTGCAAATAAAAAAAATACAGGATAGGAGGGGGGAGGGGGTTGTGGGGCTCAAGGTGGGGTAGGGGCAGGAAAGGTGCCAGGTGGCAGAGAGAGAAGGAGAATGAGTGGGAGATGATATGATATGATCCCAAAGGGCAAAGGAGAAGGGAGAGAGAGAAGGCGGGAGGCACATGGGCTGGTGTTTCCTTCAAGGGATTCATGTGATCACCACATGTGTTTTGTGTCCTCTGGGTCCCCAACCCCTCCTTTCGCTTTTCCCTTTTTTACCCTTTCTTTCCCTCCCAGCCCCCCTGCCTCCTTTCCTTCCCTCCCCCCATGTTCCTTTTCTCTCTCTTTTACTATTGAGCTTTGTAACCAGGGAACATTGAGGATAAATGTCTCTTTCAAAAATTAATTAGTTAATTTAATTTGTATTATATTTTCTATTTTTGCAACTGTATTTTTTTCTGTGCAATGCATATTTTCTTATTCCAAATTATTTTTTGTACAAATTAATTTTTTATATCTAAATAATATTTTGTGCAAATTATCTTCTCTATATATAATTTATTTTTGTTTGTGCAACTCATCTATAAACTTTTTTTTAATTAAGAAATTTATTCCCAATTTTTTCTTATAATTACATTTTTAACCCAAGATCTTTTTATATATACTCTTCCCGTCTGTTATATCACATACAAACTAGGCAAATCACATTAGTGCTCCTTTTAACCCACAAAGTACTTGGCATAATAGACTAATGTAAATCCAAAAACTGTATCTTTTTGTGTAGTATTGGAGGAAGTGATTTTATCAAGTTTCATAATTTTTTTTACTCCTCCGGTCCTAATTATAAGACCTAATTGACTTATTTGAGGAGATTAAGGAAGTAAGTTAAGTTGATTATTTATAATAAATAAGTGTTGTTATTCCTAAAATATCCTTGCTAATTAAGTATATTGGCTAAAACTATCATTATTAGAAGGATTATCTTTGAAAAAAATGCATAAATATAAGAGATAAAATGGATTGGGTCTTATAATTAGGACCAAATAAAAAGTCAAATTGGGTCTTATAATAAGGATCGGAGGAGTATTTTATTTCATATGACCTAGTTAGCTTCGTCTAATGAAGTTCGCTGGTCTTTCAGATGAAAATTAAGAACGTTGATATAATTTTTAGTTATTTATATTTATTTTTATTTTGATTATTTAAATTTTAAATCATAAATTTTGGTTTGAAGTAAAATAGTCTAAATTTTTATTGAGTTATAGAGAATAATATTTTAAATAAAAAAATTTAAGGCACTAAATCTATTACCTAAAAATTGAGGGACTAAAATAAAAATAAGAACAAATTTAAGAAATAAAAATTATATTAACCAAAACTAAAATTTAAACTACGAAAAATTTAGGCAATTTACAAAGAGAGAGAGAGAGAGTGAGGTAGGGGTAAGGCATGGCATGGGCCACGCTCTAATTGAGGGGCGTGAATATCACCGGTGAGGCGCGACTCCAACCGAGAAAATATGGTGGCTAATTGCCTTGCCAAGACCGCTGGTGGGACCATCTTCGTTGGCATTGACATTTCTGGATCCCCACAATAATTTAACCCTTCCCTTCTTCTTCCTCCTCCTCCCCCCCTTCTTATCTCTCTCTCTCTCTCTCTCTCTCTCTAATTCTCTCCCTTCATGGAAGAAGCACAGAATTCAGAACCAACCCGCATTCCCATACCCGCATTCCTCTCCAAACCAGACAATGCCTCTGTCCCCCACTTGCCCACCACCGCAGATCACTCTCTCCGGCCACTCCACAAGCGCCGCCGCAGCAGCAGAGACCAAACCACCACTACCGGGAAGAAGACGAAGACGATAAAGGAAGATCGCTGTGATGATGAGAAAGTAGAAGAAGATCATGAAGCGGGAGAAGAAGAAGACAAGGAGGAGATAGAGAGGAAGATAGAGGCATTACAGAGGATAGTTCCCGGCGGCGAGTCCTTAGGAATGGACAAGCTGTTTGATGAAACTGCAGATTATATAATGGCATTGAAGTACCAAATCAAAGGCTTAAGAGCTCTCTCAAGCTTATTCGAGAGGTTAGAGAAGGACAAGTCCAAACTTGGAGGTTGAAATCGATCATCTTCTTAATCCCTACTTCTCGATCAATCTTATAACACGACCAATCACTTAGATTCTTTCTTTCTTTCTTTCTTCTTAAGCTTTTTGTTGTTTCCCTAGCTTTTACTGCTGCTCTTTCATTGGGATCAACGAACATCTCCCATGCCTTCACATTAGATTTTGGAAATTAATTAAAAGCCACAGTTCTTGTTAGTTCTTACTGTGTTCTAACAACTTTGGTTCATCACCACCGGGATCATATCAGTTTGAAGAAAAGAAATGAATCTTAATTAATTAAATGCCCATGTTAATTAATGGGTTGATATTACTACTTTTCACATGGCTTGTATTTAATTAGGAGTAACAGTTAAGGGGTCATATACATATATGAATGAATTTATTATGAGAGGATGTATGTGTTTGTTGTTTTAGAGGAATCTTGCTCAGCCGGTCTCAGTCTCATAATGAACTGTAGTGGAATAGTGGTAGTGGGAGTGTGTGATTCGGAGCTTTTAATAACTATTTTGTTTTATTTTTTATTATGTTGTGTTATTTAATAAAAAATAGGGAAAATAGCTAATAAGACTCCCAATATATGAAATGGTGGCCTGGGATCTGAATTTGAAAAATGACAAATAAAGACCTGGTCTCATATTGTAAATATAAAATTTTAGTGAAATATCTGAAATGTTCTTCAGTCAAGTTGTGATTTGATATGTTAAAGTTGTTATTCATTAAAGTGAATTTGTCAGTTCCTATAATCAACTTGTCATTTAATATACTCTCAACCAAATTGTAATTTGGTTTATTAAATTTGACATTCAGTAAAGTGAATTTTTCATTTTTCATTTGATTGAAGGGTATTTTAGACATTTCATTAAGATTTTATATTTGCAACACGAGATTTGGTTTTTATTTGGTATTTTCCAAATTTGGGATTTCAACTCACAATTTCACATATAGGGGTCTTTGTTTGCTATTTCCTCTAAAAAATAACCATATATGAAAAAGAAGAAGGAGAAAAGAAATAGAAAGTTTGAATGCGGATACATGAATGTGGGGTGTTGGGGAGGGTGGGGCCAAGCTGTTTATGTCTATAATCTGAATGGCAGCATAAATTGTGCAAAAGTTGAACATGGAGACATTAGTGATGCTACGTTTCAATATATAATATATCTTTTAATAATAAAAAATGGTCTCGAATCTTAGACTGAAGGGAAAAAGAGACACAGAGGCAGAGAGTCAAGCTTGAAAGCAAATCAAGCATTTGCTTCAAATTCAACGCCTGGCTCCTTCGTGATTAAGTTTGATTATCTCAAGGTATTTTGATTTAAAGGTGAGATTTAAAATTATCATGGTTTTACTTTTTGAATGACCATATGATAATTGATACTCAATCTGATTTTAAATATAAGAGCTAAATAAAAGATTTTTTTTGGGCCAAAAAAATTGAGATGTTTATTTTGATCATAATTCTTTTTATCTCTCAAAATTTGTACATATTAAAGAAGAGTTTTTATATGAGGATAATTTCCATTGCAAAATTAAAGACGTATGTTAAGAAAACATAATTATTATTTTCATATATATATTTATTTTGAATTAACACCATTTTCTTAGCTAGTCACTAAAATTTAAAATCATTTTAATTTTAGTTTCTAAAATTTGAAATAAGTGATTTTAATCTTTGAAATTTAATGAGTGTTGGATAAACTAGAAAAGTATTTTGAAAGACGTTTTTTTGTAAATCGAAATAAATTTTTTTATATATTTATTTTATAAAATTATTTTTAAAACTATGATTTGGTTTCTATCTAAACACTTTTTTAATTTTAGTTTGATATGCCTAAAATGTTGGTCCTTGAGACAATGTTTTCAAGTTTTGAAACCATTAATTTTAAATTTTAAAGATAAAACAAAAATGAGATTATATCAATCCTTGTAGTTTTAAATAAAAGAGGCGTAGATTAACTACATGAGTCAGGCCCCCAAAAAAAAAAAAAAAAAACTCCATGAGAGGTCATAGTGTAAATGCGACTTTTCATCTTCTAGTGTTCAGGCCGCCAGCTCACCACCAAGTCAGGGAGCTGCAATGACATTCATATAAATATATATATATATATTGTTTTTCTTACCAGCATATATTATTGTTAATATACAAATAAAACATAATCCTTTACAACATGACGAACTAAGATTCGAATCTCTATTGAGAGAGTTGTCTACATTTAGTGTCTGATAACACCTCAAACAGAATTGTCTTAAATAAGAGAATACTTATATTTTAGTAAAAAAACCAGGACATTGAAATCTGATATGATATGATGAATCAAAAAGTATTACTGATCAATGATAAATTGGGTCTTTATAGCCTCTAGAGTCAAAGTTTTAAATTTTGTAGGATGCTAAGGGATGTGGGTGAGATCTATATATTATTATTTGATTTGATGGATTTCATTATTGTAAGATTTACCCTCACAAATTCACAAAGTGGTGTAGCACATGCGGAGCACATGCGTCCCACCTGTCAACTTAAAAGTGGAAATTATTCACTCAATAATTGTTTTTCCCCAAACGTGTCCTCACTTCGTGTATGGAATCAACCGTTCCACCACAAAAATTTTAAAAAAAGAACCATCAGTAAAATTTGGAGTACCTATCATATTACTATCTTTAATATAAAATTTTATTTGATTTTTATTTTGATCATAAATATAAGATATCAATCTATTTTGTCTTTCATATTTATTTTTCTCCCCCTCAAAATAGCTATTCTAATAATGATAGTATTAGGCAACACATTTGATTAGCAAGGATATTTTATGAGAGACAACACCTATTTATTACAAATAATTAACTTAATTTATTTATTTAGTCTCTTCTAATTAGTTAATTAGTTTTTATAATTAGGATTGGAAGTAGTACAATTTTAGTTTAAAAAAATCGAATATCTTTCATGACGTTAATCATAAACCATCTGCAAAATTTTGAGTATCTATCATTAAATGTAAATTAATTGGGATATTTTTGAAAGGAAAAAAAAAAAGCTTACATTTTGTGAAATACTTATAAAAAGTACATGCTTTTTGTTAATTTTTTTTAATTTTCATAAATTAGTTATATACTACATCCGATCCTTAATATAAGACCTTGTTTAATTTTTATTTTAGTTCTACATATAAGAACCCAATCCATTTTGCCTCTAATATTTATACATTTTTCTAAGGTAACCCTTCTAATAATAATAGTTTTAACTAACACACTTGATTAGTAAAGATATTTTAAAAAAGACAAAACCTATTTTCACGTTGGATTTTGCATTTGGAAGGAATTTGAAAGTATAATCTCAGAGAGGAAATTTTCCTAGAGGAGTTTTGGTGAGGCTGACTTAAAATGCACTCCATTTCCTTTTAAATATAAACCAATTTTAACTGTTTCATTTATACTAATAAAAACATTGGAAATAGTAAATTTGTTATAAAATTCAAATGATTTTTTATTAAGCACATTCGTCCTCCCAGTAGAAGCTTGTTGGATGTATTGTTAATACGAGTAACATTAACTACTGTAAATTCTAATATTATACTGTATTAATTTTTACTCCTTCTACTTATTACAGCCATCAAATGTTTTATTTAAAAAAAAAAAAGAACAAGAAGACTAAAAGTACTTTCCAAAAAATACCTCGAACATAAGATCAAATGGTGAACAATCCAAGTATGACCAGCTATGACAACTTAAAGGGAATGAGTTAATTTCCCGTAAACAAAATTGAGAGGTTGAATTTTATGAATAAAAAAAATATATCACTAACATTATTTTTCAATTGAGCCCAGTAATAATCTAAACGTAATTTAATTCGATAGCATGAGTAGCTTAGTTGAGAGATTGAAAAATTGCTACAAATTAAGAAATGTCGAATCCACGTGTCAAGCATTAAGGGTCGTTATCATCTATCAATATTTCGGGTATCCATCCGTTTACGTACATTTACGATCGTAGGTTATACTGTTCGTAGGTTAAATATATTGTGACGAGGCAGATCGGTCATATTCACTGTTCACACACCGTTCCTCCGCGCGACAATGTCATACTACCTCGGGTGCTTAATATTACCTCCGATCATAATTATAAAAATCAATTGATTAATTTGAGGAGATTAAGAAAGTAAATTGAGTTAGTTATTTGTAATAAATATGTGTTGTTTTTTCTAAAATATTCTTACTAATCAAGTGTATTGATTAGAATTATCATTGTTAGAAGGGCTACTTTGGGAAAAAAAATGTATAAATATGAGAGACAAAGTGAATTAGGGTCTTATAATTAGGACCAAAATAAAAGTCAAACAAGGTTGTTTGATTTTTATTTTGGTCATAATTATAAGGCCCCAATATACTTTCTCTTTCATATTTATATACTCTTCTGGTCTTTAATATAGAACCCAATTCTTGAGTTGATTTTGGTTTTAAATATAAAATCTATTTCTCATATTTATCAATTTTCTTTAAATTATCCCTATGGATACTCCTTCAACCATAATCAAGTAGAAGAGAGAGGGGTATTAAAAAAATGATTATGATATTTTAGGAAAAATATGTCACTTTTCTTATAATGAACTAACCTATCTAACTTCTTTAATTTAATCAGGTTAGTTAAATGAGTTTTATATTAAGGGCTGGAGGAGTATTTTTTTCCAAGATAGTCCTTTTAACAATGGTAGTTCTAGCCAGTATAGTTGATTATCATTGATTTTTGAGGAAAAATAACACATATTTATTATAAATAACTAATTTAATTTCTTTCCTTAATCTCTTCAAATTAATCATCTATATCTTATAATTAAGACCGAAGGTAGTATAAGGCTTGCCCCTTGAGAAATACCGGCTTGCCTTTTTAATATAAGAGGAACATAATTAATATGAGAATATTAAAAAAAAGTAGTTGAATTAGTTGTTTGTCACAAATATATATTACTCTCTCTAAACTATTCTCTTCAATCATTTGTATTAGATAATCAGAATTATCTCTTTGTGAGAATCCCTTAATACGATAGGAATATTTTGGATAAAAATGAGAATCAAAGTGAATTGAGGTCTTATTAGCCTTCAATTAGTTCTTATATGAAAGATCGGAAATAGTACTAATTAAGCTCGACAATGTTTGAAACTTTGATCCCGTTAGATGTTCAAATAAGAAGAAAAGAAATCATGCATGCATCATTTGTTATCTAGAATGACAAATATTAATAGTCTAAGATTTTAAGTTTATAAGCGAGGTTAAATTCACGACTTCCTACTTATAAAAGAAATTTATACTGCTAAACTATAAGGATATTCTTAATATTTTTAACAAATCATCGGATATTTAGTATTATTAACTACTCATATTTGTATCTGTTTGAGAAAGAAAGTCCACCAACATTTCCCCCCCTCATTAACAAAGCTAAAAGTCTTTTGCTAGAAATGTTGAAATCCTTCTCAAATAACCCACCCATTATCTTTGATTCTAAGCTATTAAATGAACCATGTATAAAGAAGAAAGTGATAGACAGAGAAGTTTAGGCATACGATGTGATATGATTTTGTTTTTTCACAGACTCTTTATTCTTTCAATCCCTTCCTAAATACATAACGTACAATTAATAGTTAAACAGGAATCTATCTCCAAAGTAGAAGGTGTGTGAAAATAGGGGGGGGGGAGAAGCTAGTCACATACACATGTAGGCTCCATTTGGCACCAAAATCTGAAATAAATTTTTTATGCAAGAAATAAAATATGTAATATCTTCCATTATTTTTTTTATTCAAGTACGTAAAAATGTCTCATATCCTCATTTTTTTTTATATATTTGAAAATAATTCATATTAGCCGTTTTTGTGGGCATTATATGAAATTTAAGAAATGAGTCATACTAATATACCACTCATAATTTAAAATAACGTGATCTATTAATCAATTTTACTGTAATACATTGTTGTATTCCCATATTAATATATCCATATATTGATGCTTGCAAAAAAGGTGAACTTACCAGAATACCCTTCTCAAGTTATTGGGCCTCTGCTTCGAAGAGCCAGTGATTTGTATTGGGCTTACGGCCTAGGAACATGGGCTTCTGAGTTGTCCGATTCCAACCAATCCCGTAAAGGTTCGATGCGGTGGGTATGGTGACCGCACTGTAATGTAAAAGCTTCAAATCCGAACCGTTGTAATGTTCCGATTCCATCTTTTTCTTTAGCATTCCGAACGCCGTGAAAAATGAAAAGTTGAGATCTTTTTAGCCAAATATCAGAAACCCTAATCGTGCAAACCCTGTGCGCTCTCCAAAAAGAAAGGTGCAAATTTGTTCGTCGCTTTCCTGGAAAAACTTCTTCCTTCTTCCTCATTGTTTTTCCTTGTAATCCTCTGAACTCTTCACTGCCTTGTTCTCTCCGTCTACTTCGGACAGCGCTGTGCAGTCTTCTGGGTTTTGTTTTGCCCCATCCTCAATTTTTATTCATTATATATTTTGAAACTAAGAAGATTTTGTTTTTGAGTGAATGAAACTATGAAGAGTTTTCATTCGTGGTTGATTCAGTTTTTATGATCGAGGAATTCGATGTTTTTCTTTAGAATTTTCGTGGGATAATGAACGTAGTGAGTTTTAACTTCGAGTATTACTTCTTTTCTCGCAGGATTAACTATGGCGGATGACATGGTTGTTAATGGCGTTGATCAGTCTGTGGACGGTTTCCTTGATGCCGATCAAAGCGGGAGTGATGCTCGTGCTGCGGAATTCAAGAAGAAAATCGATGCACTGGAGCGTGAGAGAGATGATTTGGTGAATGAGAATGAAGAGAGGAAGGAGCAAATTCAGAAATTAACTCTGGAGATTAGCGACCTGAAAAGCAGTAAAGGTGAGATGTTGAAGAAGATCGAAGAAATGGAGAAAGAAGTCGAGGAATCCCAGGAGTCTAGGAGGGCGGCAGAAGTTATTGCGAAAAGAGCATTTGACCTTGAGACTGAGGTGTCGAGGCTTCAACAAGACTCAATTACTGAGATGAGCGCTGCTGAAGAAACTAGGGCGGAGGCAGACCAATTGAGGAGGGATTTGGCAGACAAAGAATCAAGGGTTGGGCATCTTGAAAAGGAAGTAGAGGGGTTGAAGAAAACAAAGGCGGAAATTGAGGTGAAGGTGAGGGACTTGGAGAAGAAACTCGGGGTCCTGGAAAAGAAGGAAGTTGAGGAAAGGAACAAAAGAATTAGGATTGAAGAGGATTTGAGAGAACAAGTCAATGAAAAGGAGAAGGAAGTCCAAGAACTGAAAAACAAGACTGCTGAGTTGGAGAAGGTTGTAGCCAGCAATGGATCTGAGATGGAGAATTGGGATGAAGAAAAGAGGAATTTAGAGGAAGCTTTGAGGGAATCAGAGGATAAAGCAAAAAGAATGGAATTAAATATTCTCCAGTTACAGCAAGAGGCTAGTGAAGCCGAGGATGTTATCACTACACTGAGGGAGAAGGCATTTGGGGCAGTCAATGGACGTGTAAATGGCATGGATGTTGAAGAAAATGGGTTGAAGGGATTGAAGCTGCAGCGGCCATTGGTGGCGGCAGGTTCTGCGGGAGCCATTGCTGTAGCAGCTGTTGTTATCTATGTCTTTTATGGGAAACGTAGGTGATTTTTTATGGCCACATAGTGGCTTAAGTCGGAGAGACATGAATGGGAAGTTGAAGAATGGAGGTTAGGATTTACCTATTTAATAGTCACGAATGTCCTTCAGTTTTGATAGGGTAATGCTTTTCTGGCTTTGTTTTTTAAGCCTATGAGCTTTCTGATTTATATTAAAGTTGGCAACTTGGCATACCTTTGTTTGGTTCTTAGTTGCTGCACCTGATTCCAGCTTATGCAGTTTGAACTAATAAAGAATATAAGTGTGTGTTCAATTATATTAGTTTCTAAGTTGAGATGAGAAGTTTGTTTCTGTTCATTATAATATTTACTGGTATCAATAATGATGGCAGCCAGCAAAACTGAGCCTCTTTGACTGTGTTTTGGCAACCACTTCAGCTATGAAATCGTGCTCTTTCTCATCATTAATTTTAGAGCGGGTTGTGCTCTTTGTAGATTATATGCAGAACGATGTTATTAGTCATATTTGAATTTGAATCAGATGGCTGGATGATGATCGGGTTCTTTTCTTCCCATCCGGTGATCAGTTCTGGTTGTTGCTGTCTTAGATTGTGGTTGATGTTCTTTTTTCTTTTGATTCAGTTACAATCGATTTTTAATTATTGTTCAGAGTCATTGCTGGTGATCTCTATTTGGAACGAGAAAAGCCTTTTTTGGGTGTTTTGCTTGCCTCTTCATTCTTTTACCCCCCATGTTTTGAGAGCAAAAGTTTTGGGTATGTCAGCTTTTGACTTGGCGTTGAGAACAGGGAGTCGTGTTTCGCTTGAGGATAGGATTTTCTATTTTAGGTTATGAGCTTTGAATATCCTATCTGATGGCAAATGGGGTGGGAGATATGGGAAGAGAAGCCATGTTCACCATGAAGAAGCCCTGATGTACTTCAATACTGGGTGATTAGATTAGATTAGGATATCATTTTTCTCAAGTAGCTATTAGTTTATGTGATTTCGAAAAAGTAATTAGGAAGTTAAACTCCAGGATAAAGATTGTTCAGGGAGAGTTGCTTATATCAAGGATTCAAGATGTTATTACTATGAATAGAGTATGACATTGACTGGTTTATTTGAATGCATTTTCCTGGCTACTTTATAGTCAGTTTGTAATATTTGAAGGAATTAAAGGCGGTTAGGAGGGCAAGTAGAAAGAATTGTGTGTTTAAATCCACGAATAAACACAAAACCATGTTGGGAGGGCTAATTATCTAGGCATTGAAAAAGAGTTAACCAGCATCCAGTATTCTAGTGTTGTGCCATAAAGTATCCCTCCCCCCCCCCCCCGCCTATAATACCTAGTATCCTAAAGTATCTTATGGGGTCTATCCAACATTTTAAATTATCCTATAGTAACTCTGCGTTGCTGAAAAAATGCCGTGGGGATGTTGGATGGCAACTCTACTCGCAACTTGGTTACAGGGGGCATTGTAGTACAAATTCAAATTTAATTAAATTGGTATGATAATTTATTTTCAGAAAAATTCACTTTCTTTGCTATGAACACGATGACCCTATTAAATTCAAATTTAATTCACTTTCTTTTCATATAATTTCTTTTTTCAAAAAAATAAATAAATTAATAACTGTTATTCAACTCCCTATGATGGAGGCCCAGAAGTAGGAAGGACAATCCCTTTAATTTTGGATTAGTGTAATTTGCCATCATACTCCAGAATATTTAAAATAAATAACCGGCACGTGCTTAAAATATTAAATAACGCATGTTAATAACTAATATAGAGTAGTTAATAAGTACTGTGAAATATGGCTCTATTGTAGTAAAACACTGAAAAAAAGAACCTTGGTTTTTGTCGGAGAATCTGCTTTTGTTTTTTCGCCCACAATGAAATATTTAATTTGAGCTAAATGAGGAGTTTGGTCTGACATTTGGAAAAGAAAGTGTTGGGAAGCATATGCCTTTTTCCACCCCAAATTAAATGAGGAGGAGTTAGGCTTTCTTGGTTATCTTCTATTTTCACAAGCTTTGCCCGCCTTGTTATTTGTTATTAAAAAAAAAAAAACAAATGATTTAAACTTGTCCCCCCCACCCCGCTCCTTTTTGGTTACAGGAAGAAAGCAACTGAGAAGTCCCTATTTTTGAGCTGTATACAGACACTCGTGAAGTCTTTATTTTATTTTTTAAAATTCGTAGTGTTGTCTTTTAAGAAATAAGAGCATGAAAAAGAAAAATTCATCTCGTCTGAATTTTTAATTAAAAAAAAAAGGCACGAAACATGAGAACAGTGCAATGTTATCCGATCACTGCTGGACAAATTTATTGTTTAAAGATGTGTTTTTATTATTTTTCTTAAATTTTAAAATCGCAATTTGGAATTACCTTTTTCTTTGTCCAATTCTTTCGTGTCTGAATTGAGAAATGATAATTTTAGAATTTTTTTTAGTTTTTTCATTATTAAATACAATAATATCAAATTTGACCCTTTTTTTCTTATTATTTGGTTTCATTCTACTTCTCTTCCTTTCCATTTCTTATCTTGACTATCGTCTATCATATTGAAATTTGAACAGTCGAAATTTAATATTGTATAAAGTCAATTTTTAAATATTTGTAATTATAATTTTAAACTATACTAGCTAAAATTTTGCAATTTCAGTTTATTAATTTAACATTTATATTGATAATTTTATGAAATATTAATTTTGAACCATTCAAATTTTAATCTATATAAAAGTGAAAGAGAAGGGAAGTTGAGGGAATCCAAATCTCTCTTCCTGCTGAAAACACTGGCATTATACATAACCATGTATGGGTAAAATGATCTGAATAATTGTCAAGCTTGTCGGCAAGAATTAAAATGTTAACCACTAGCAACAGTTAAGGAAAGCTAGCACCCAAAAAAAAAAAAAAAGAGTTAAGGAACAGAAAGAAGAAAAGAAAATGCAAGAAACGAAACAAGAATAAGATTAAATTACAAACAATCAATCCATTGCAAGCTGCAATCCAAACATAAAAAGAATGATGGAACATAACATGAAAATGCAATAGCAGATAAAATATTTTATGGTAATAAATCTCAGTTCAGCACAATTCACACCCACCATAACGTAAAATGAAAATGTCAAATGAATAGTTGTATCTTTTCCTCAAAGCAAAACACACTCTCATACTTGAAAGAATATGCCTCCCAATCTGCCTCTGAAAATTTTGCATCAGCAAAGCAGCTTGCCTCTGAAAAGTTTAACTTCAAACCCAATGGATCGTTCTCAGTGTCTTCTTTTGAATTTCATCTGCTCACTGCTTTATTACCATGAAAAATCAAGTTAGCAAAATATTTGTAAATGCAAATGTTTTCTTTCTTGGATTCTCTCAATTTCTTCATAGCGTCATGTAAAGATAGAAATAAACAGAATGGTAGATCCCACTTTGACACATATAAACCCACACAATCTTGTTCCTATTTCTCTCTATTTCACCTTACGAAGGGCTTCAGGGGATCCAAATTCAGGCAACAATAGACATAAAAAAAGGTAAAACTTCAACAATAGAAACAAATGTAACAAGTCTTGATCATATCTCAGGCTGTTTATCCTTAAAGTCATCGATCAAGACTCACTGGATAAGTTCTAAGTTTAATTGATATGTTTATATCATAGTTCTGTCAAATCAGTATGTTGATCAATTATTCAGAAGCATGGTGTTTAAAATTCAAAGTCAATGATCCAAATTGATGGTCGAACTAAAAGTAGTTTTAACTCTTTAAAATTCACAATTCCAATCCTACGATCAGTAACAAGTCAGAAAATATTGTTACTCACCTTATCTGATCTATCATCGGCATAGAAAGTCAAAAATTCCACAGCAACTGGTCCAAGATGTGCGTTCTCGTGGAGCTGGATTTACAGTGGTTTGCTACACCGTACAAATCATAGGAACATTATAGAAAAAACAGGTGGGAAACATGAAATTACCCAAAAAAGCATAACACTCTCAGATGTCAAACACCTCAGACAAAATGTGAAGCAATCAAGTATGTAATTTGAAGCATATCAGATGTATCTTAATATTTGTAATACCTGAGATTCAGTGCTTGCAGGCATTTCTGTCTTTTCCTGCATTGTGGTAGTAGTTGTTTCAGCAGCAGCCACATCTGAAGGTGGCAACGATTCTTTAGCTTCTTCTTCTTCTTTTGATGATTCTCTGACAATTGTTGATTCCTCTACTTTCTGTTCTTCAGCTGCTAATTTTGTTTCTCCAGATTCTTTTGGTTTCACAATAGGTGTTTCTCCAGATTCTTCTGGTTTCACAAGAGGTGTTCCTACAGTTTCTTCTGGCACCACAAGAGGCTCTTCTGGTTTCACAATAGGTGTTTCTTCAGTTTCTTCTGATATCACAAGAAGTGTTTCTCCAGATTCTTCTGCTATCACAATAGTTGTTTCTGCAGATTCTTCTGGTTTCTCCTCAATAGCCCCTGATGCCATATCAGTTTGAGGCACAGAGGACTTACTAATCATCAATGCCTCACTGGTTTCAATGAATGATGATCCATCAACTTCAGTTGCTGCTTCAACTACTGTTTCAGTCTCTATAGCTGGAGAAGGCTCATCAATCCGCCCAGCCTCTTGAGAATCTATCCCCTGCTTCTCTTCCTGCTTCAATTCTGCTTCTAGTTCTTTTATATCTTCAACAATAAGCTCATGAGCATCTTTAATTTTCTCTGCTTCAAAAAGTGGATTCTGTTCCACAGTTTTTGAATCTTCTTCTTCTTCAGCTTTTTGGGTTTCAGCAACAACTTCACCTGCAGCAGCAGATTCAACAACTGTTTTGACCTCTTCTTCAACAGCAGCAACCACCTGTTTTTCTTCACTCTGAGATTCTTCTACTAATTTTCGGGTCTCTTCCACTGATCCTTCCATTTCGTTATGAGCTGCAGTGACAGACAACCCCCTTTTCTTCTTCTCTTCAACTACCAAAGACTGACACTTATCATTATTGGGTCTCACATGACAATTCCCATTTCGCCCATTTTGTTCTCTGAGGATATTCGGATCAAGCTCGCCTAAACCCAGGTATTTAAAGGAAAACAGGGAAGAAAAAGAAAGGAACAGGCGTGAGAAAGTGATTAATTAAAGGAAACATAAGATGATCAAACATAACAATTAAAGACGTAAAAACGAAGGTATCATAAAGAAGGGTGGGAGGTAGGGAAACAGGGTAGATGAAGAATTAATACCTCGGGATTGATTTTGAACAGCAGACGAAGAATGGTGGTTGGGTTGTGAAGGGAAATGCTTATTATTAGCTTTCTTGAGTTGTCTGTTGGATTTCTTCCTGGAAGAAGAAGAACGTGGAGGCATGGCTGACTGGTTGGTGATGACAGAACTCAGAATGGCAGATGAAGGGTTATCGCCACAGGGTTGTGCCTTTCGAACGGCTTTATCATTCGTTAGCTTCTTTTGAATTGGAGTGACAGATTTTGTGGATCTTATATATATAAATATATATATTTATATAAAGGGAAGTGATTTGAAATTGAAATGGGGAAGGAGGGAACAGAAAAAGCGTTACAGTGAGCAACGTGGCTTTTAGCCTTCGAAGCTCCCATCCCATAAATGAATGGAAAGAAATGCAGTGATAGACAGGAAATATGATATTATAATGATTTATAATTTTATTTTAATATTATTAGATTATAAATTAATAGTTATCATTTTCAATTGAAAAAGGAACCTATATTGAAATACATATAATACGCATTTTTACGTTTTTTAAAAATCATGTAAATTAAGTTCGAATCTAATAATAAAACAAAATTTTCCCATGTAATAAGTATAATTTGATAAAAAAAATTGTTAGTCAGGTTAAAAAAAAAAAGTTAAAAAATTGTTAGACCAAAAAATTTATTAGTTTGAAGTTTGAACAGAAGCTTAGGAAAAAAATCAAAATTAAAGAAAAGGTAAAACAGAGATTAAAAAGAGGCATAGGACCTGAGTATAAATAACACTGTTTATATACTAGGGAATAATAAAGGAAAAATTAAAATGAGGTTCCAAATAAGAAAAACAATTGAAAAACAAGTCTCAAATGTTGTTATTATCACCATAAGACTTGTCATTATAGACTGTTGAAATTGTTATTGGGATCTTTTGGTAATTATTTCTCTTCTATGAAACTTGATTGTAATTCCCCCAATAATAAATTGCAGGAAAAAATTAGTCGAGTTTCATATAATTTACTTCAATTTTGTAATTTATTTATTTTAATGAAGTTCTTACTATTTGATCCAATAATTTTAATTTATAAACTTTATAAATAATAAATTTCATTTATAGAAACGTATGGATGATAAAATGGTATTAAATAAAACGAGAGAAATTTCATAAAAGCCATACAATTTTATAAATTAACTTACTGAGTTTTACACTTAGGGATGAACACAAGGATCCAATTCACAAAATAAATAAACTTAGAAAATTGATCCAAAATTGAGGTCGACTACAAGGATCTATGTAATACTTTTCCCGAATAAAATTTATTTTTAGAATAATAAATATTGACATATTGATTTCTCGTTGGGCCTTCTGGACTCAAGCCCAACAGTTTAGAAACGGCAGGCCGATGCAAAGCCCTAAGACCCAAAAAAAAAAAAACTTAACGCTTCCAGCATGATCATCTTCTGGAAGCTTCTGTAAGTGCTCAACCCCAGAACCCCACACCTCAGTTTCGAACCCTCGGGGCTCATTCGGGCCGGAGAAAGACCTTGGAGGCTCATGGCTGCGGCGAACCAAGCGCGGCCACTTTCTATAACCTCCGAAAGGATTAACCTCAAAACGGTGGAAGAAGCCGTGAGATCGCTCGTGAAGTGGAGAAAATCCAGGTCCCACAGCGAGAAGCTCAACTTATCGGATCAAGAAGACGAGTTCTTCTACCTCGTTCTCTCCCTCATTAAAGTCCCCCATCGAGATCGCGCAAATACTTATAAGATTCTTCTTCCGCATTCTCTCCTCTCCGAATCTTCCGAGCTCTGTTTAATCATCGATGACAGAATCAAGAAAGGACTCACCAAGGACGATGCGCAGAAGAAGATCAAATCCGAGAATATACCTATTTCGAATGTCTTGAAGCTCTCGAAGCTCAAGTCAAACTACCGTTCGTCCGAGGCGAAGCGAGAGCTATGTGCTTCTTACAATATGTTTTTCGCGGACAAGAGTGCTGCTCCGCAGTTGCCGGGCCTATTGGGGAAGAAGAAGGTTCCTGTGCCGTTGGATTTGAAGGATAGGAATTGGAAAGAGCAGATTGAGAAGGCGTGTTCTTCAACATTGTTGTGTTTGAAGACAGGTACGTGTTGTGTGGTGAAAGTGGCCAAAGTGTCGATGGAGATGGGTGAGATCGTTGAGAATGTGATTGCTGCTTGTAATGGTATCGCCGACGTTGTGCCCAGTAAGTGGGGGAATATAAGGTCGTTTCACTTGAAGCTGTTGGTGTCTCTTTCTTTGCCTATTTATCAGGCTGATCCAGATAAGGATTCTAATTAATTACACGGCATGTACATGAGCTATGCCGAAAATTTAAAATTTTGTTTCAGTTCCGATTATAATATTCTGCTTCTATTTTTGTTATTCTATAGTCTGTAGTTACTCACATTTTGTTCAAAATTAAAACTTATCCAAAAATTTGGAAGATGAATGTTGGTTGGTGAACACCATAATGTTTCCCAAGGAGTTAATAAGAAAAAGTTTTCCGTGACCGCTTTTCATTTCCGTTAGGAGAGTGAAATAAACATCATGTTTGTTTCTGTCTCTTCAATCTAATCCATATTTTTTGCCAAAAAAAGAATGATATTTGTATTTGAGTATGCATCAGTGTTGTGCTCTGTATTCATTCAGTATTCACGTTGATGCATCTTATTTCTTGAAAGATATCGGAGAAAGTTATTCCTAGGGTGAACTAGTTTGTAGCAGGAGTTTAAACATTTGTGCATGCTAACAAAAGTAAGGGGCTTTTGGATTTAAAATATGCCCTGGATTCAAAGATTGTGATCTATCTTTCTTTGATGTTTGGATATCTCATTTTCTCTCCTTTTTTTTTTTTTGGGTTTTGAATCTGTTAGTGTATTTAGGTCTTGCTTGTACAAATTAGACATATAAGCTTCACGAAATATTTTCATGGTCACGAGGGATTGAATGAGTTTAAATTTACATGCAATTTTTGCTGGCCCAGGAGCTAAATATTAGGAAAAATTGGGAATAAATCCGTTATTGAGAATTTAATTAGTAAATGGTACTTAGGAACAATGTGTAATTAAACTTTCCCAGTGTGCAATTCAACTTTCTTCATTTGCAATCCATCTTCCCTTGTGTATAATTATATTTTCTTGTGTCACATCTTCTCTTTGTGCAACTAAACATACCTTGTATACAATCCATTTTCCTTTTTGTGTAAGTTATCATCCTTTTGTGCAAATTAGTCTCTTGTATCTGAATAATATTTTGTGCAAACCATCTTCCCTATGTGTAACTTATCTTCACTTATGTGCAGCTTATCTTCCTCTATGTAACCTAAGGAATCATTTGCCAATTAATTTTTTAATGAGGGATTTATCCCCAATTTTTCCTAAATATTATTGGACAGAGTTAAGATTTTACATTTGTCTGCTGTATTATGATTGGATGAAGGGCTTTTTCTGGGAAAAAAATTGGATATCAACATAACACAACTGAAGAGTTCTTAAGCATTTTTAGTTTTGACCATGCACAATCCGATGGTCACCTTTGAAATCTAGCATCATTTGAAGTGCGTTGAGTCCTCCTTGCATACTTTTTTCCTTGCGGAAAAGACGTGAAATTGAACCTCTTCCCCTTGACAGAAGGCAGTCCGCAAAAGGCTTTCTACAATTTGTGCAGTCTTGGGCTTTGCTCTCTGGCTTTATGGGTCGAAGGTCATTAATTATTAGTACGATCTTTGAATTTCTTTGTTGGGCAAAAAGTGATAAAGAACTTCTATTTTACCACTTTTCAATAATCACACACGGCAGCTGAAAAAAGAGGCCGAAAATTAAATGCGGTAGCCATTTGCTCAAATGTTTCATTTTTTTTTTTAATAGGGTTAGGCACTGATCACATGACGTTAGGAGCCAGGTTATACTACTCCGTTTCTTATTATAAAATTTAATTTTTTAAATAGGTTTGTTTTTTTTATAATATCTTTTTTGAGTTTGTCTGAGTATATTATTACGTATTTAATACATTCTTTTTTAGGAGAATTGTAATTAAGTCCCACCTAAGGGGATTAAATACAAAAAGTTCTTTGGAATTATTAAATTATTCTGAAGTTTTAAAGGATTTTTTTGTAGTAAATTTTATTTATTTAATTATCAAATTATTTTTTTTAAGTTTATATTGACAATTGAAAAAGTAGTGGTTGACAACTTAGAGTGCAAGATTGATAACTATCGTGGCTAGTTTTACAACTCATGCGTTATATTTTGTGATATGCTGAGAAAATATATTGTCAAATTAGTCACGATAGTTGTCAATCCTTGCACCTTAAGTTGTTAACCACCGTTTTTTTAGTTGTCAATACAAACTTAAAAAAAGAAGAAGGGTAATTTGATAATTAAATAAATAAAATTTATTGCAAAAAAGTCCCTTAAGACTTTAGAATAATTTCATGATTTTAAGAGACTTTTTTGTATTTAATTCCTTTGAATGGGACCTAATTGCAATTTTCTCTCTCTTTTTAATTTATCTCATTAGTACTCTTTCACATTTACTTATTTATATATAGAGGTATATTTGAAAAAAATATATTTGTTACATATTAATTGCTTTTAACTAATTTTAACTGTTTTTTTGAACTGTACAATTTAGTTAAAAGGATCTTATTAGGACGGAGGGAGTAAGAATATTTGACAATATTTATTATTAATGTATAAAAGTTGTCGAATAGGTAAATATGGTCACAGGCACGACATGGAAAAATTTGGATTCTAGTTACAGATCTATTCATGGAAATAAATATTAGTCAATCAAGCTATTGAACAAATCATTTTCTCCATTAGATGACAACTTCAACGATTGACAAGAGGACAATGGGACTCGTCATCTTTTGAGGCTTGACACTTGGAGAATGGAAAATCCGTTACTTAATTTGACTTACTTAATTGATCCAGTCAAATTGGTTATTTTCAAATTCGACAATAGAAATGGTCAATTTTTTTTTTTTTGAGAACAACAGAAATGGTCATTTTCGAAACCCTAAGAAATTATTTTAATGAGGCCTTCACTTCCCCCAGGCCCCCCCCAACATTCCCTTTCATGATTTTATTAATTAAAAGGAAGGCCACGTATTATTTTCTGTTATTTTTTTCTTAACAATTTAGACCGCCACGTCGTTCTTTTGATGCAGAATATGACATAATACTATTTAAATGTATGAAAAATGTTTCTTCAGGTTGTCTTAATTTACGGTAGTTGCTATCAATTTAGCAAACGATATAATCGTATTGTTAAAATACTCCCATGTCCCCAACGACACATGAACTGGTTTCAATTATTTCCTCTATTTTACATTTGCAAACAAAGACCCAAACTAAATAAATGATCTTCTAGAACTAATTATGATTTTTCTCTAACCAACATTAATTTGCAACAAAATTTTTGTTCAATAAAGTAAAAGAATTGCAACAATTTACTAGGCAGCTTTGTGAAAACATTCATGTATGTTAAACCCGAGTGAGACGATATTTTTTTAATATCTTTATATTGGAGGCAAGGGATATTGTCCAATATTAAATATAATGTGGTGAGTACCTCTTTAAATGAGGATTTAAATTTTAGTTCGCTGAATTCTAAGAGACAAGTTTTTCTGCTAGATTCAATTCCCATCGGTGCTGCTTTGTGGATCAAATTAAATAGAAGTATTTGAAAAATTTCCATGTTTTTTCCTGGCGGGTACTAATGGTGTTTCCAACCCACGACTAAAGACTATTCCTATATTGATATAATTATTATTACCCATTTCAATATTGGTAAATCTGACTGACCAGATTGGTATATATAGGGAAAACTTTAATGCAGAGTCAAATTTAATTTATATATTGGCATACACTTGTTGCAGCACTGTGCTGCTACGCTACTATATAACACACACACAACCTTTTTTTCCCCCCTAAATGGTCAAATCTCAAACCAAATAGTATGCAGCACGAGTTGCAGACTTAGAATACTCAACAATAATATACATATACATATATATATATATATATATATATTTATATATATGGAAAGAGGTGAGAAGAAACTACACCAGGCAAATCTCAGGCGATTACAATGGCTAGGGTTTGTTTAAGGCCAATTTTCTCTCTCTTCCTCCTCCTCCTCGTCCTAGTAACCCTAATACTCCTCCGGTCCTTATTATAAGACCCAATTTGACTTTTTCTTTGGTCCTAATTATAAGACCCAATCCATTTTCTCTCTTATATTTATATATTTTTTTCAAAGATAATCCTTCTAATAATGATAGTTTTAGCCAATATACTTAATTAGCAAGGATATTTTAGGAATGACAACACTTATTTATTATAAATAACCAACTTAACTTACTTCCTTAATCTTTCCAAATAAGTCAATTGGGTCTTATAATTAGGACCGGAGGAGTATCTCATCTTGGCACTAATGCTCAGCCAAACTTCCTAAAATCCTTCTGTGGAAACGACACAACTAATAGCAATAGTACCTACCAAACCAACCTCCAACCCCTCTTGTTAAACATCTCTTTCAACATGCAAATCGACTATGGCTTCTACAACTTCTCCTCCGGCGAGAACTCCGGCAAAGTCAACGTCATCGCACTATGCCGAGGAGACGTTTCAGCACAAGATTGCCGCAGCTGTATCTCAGATTCGAGGGTTGTTCTTCCTCAAGTTTGCCCTAACATGAAGGAGGCAATCGGCTGGCATGACTTCTGCTTCCTCCGATACTCCGACCGATCCATATTCGACGTCATGGAAACTTCGCCTTCTTTCTCTTTGTGGAGCACTCACGACGCGTTGCAGAAAGATCAGTTCAAGAACGTACTTGCGCAGTTGATGAGTTCTTTGAGAGTAACCGCAGCAACGGGAGACTCGATGAGGAAGTTCGCGGCGGCGAATGTGAGCGGTCCTAGCAATCAGACGATATTTGGGCTGGCACAGTGCACGCCGGACTTGTCCAACGACGATTGCAACCTTTGCTTGAATTGGGCGATCAATCAAATTCCTAAATGTTGTGATGGGCAGACAGGTGGCAGAGTGGCAACGCCCAGTTGCAATGTTAGATATGAGACTTACAAATTCTTTGGCGGCGGCACGTCGTCACCACTTTTGCCAGCCCCGCCATTGCCACTACCGCCTCATCCTCCCTTTGGTCAACCCGTGTCCAAGCAAGGTATCAAAATTCCAGAAAAAGTTCCTTTTTCTTTTGTTTTGAACTTAAAGGAACATCCACTAGCCGATCTATGCATAATATCATGAAAAACTAATACTCTTCCTGTGCTTAACATAAAGGGAAAATGGCAAATAAAGACCCTTGAATATATAAAATGGCAAAATGGGACCCTGAATTAACAAAATTGCTACCAAAGACCGGGTCCTAAATATGAATTATGAAATGTTGGGCAAAAGTCAAAAATGCCCATCTGCTTGTTTTCTTTTCCAATCTCTTTTCTTCTTCTTTTCCTCTCCCTCTCTTCGTCTATCTCTTTCCTACTCCCTTCTCCTTCTACCCTAACCCCATTTCCTCATCCCCACCCCCATATCTCCCGATTCTCTCTTCTCTCTTCTCTCTCTATCATCTTCTTTGTTCTTGTGTCCGTCTTCTTTATTTCTTCTCCCAAAGCAGGTACCAAGATGAAGGACTAAGATGAAGGGACTAAGATGAAGGATACCAAGACAAACAAGAATCAAGCTCAGCAAAACTTCTACTGGACATTGTCGAAGCCTAGCTCAGGTAAGGAATTGGGTTCCCTTTGGTCATTGAGTTCTGGGTTGAAATTGAAGATAGTTGCGGTGGCGACGGCGGGCACTGCTAGTAGGAAGGAATCGTTCTCATCTTCTGTATCGGATGCTCTCCATATATTGTAGCTTGAGATGAAAGTGTATCATCTTTTGATTCACTCTTTGTTGAATCCATACCCAAAGAGGGAGATTCGAATATTGTCTTCTTTGTTCTGTTCTTCCCCTTGATTCATTGATTGGTTTGTAAGTAGAGAACGAAGCTAAACACAGAGGGTTCCCCTTTAATGTTCTTTGATTTGTTCTTTGAGTTTATGTTCTCTTTATTCATAAATGAATGGCAATGTGTGAGTTCAATGATAAGCTTTATTTTGTTGGGAAGTTTTTGGAGTGTGGACAAACTGAACTTTTATATTCCTTCTATCTTTTGTTTTTAAAAAAATATATAAACAATTGAAGTCAAGGGCAATGCAAAAAGGGTAACGAAGTGGACTAGAAAGCATGAGCTGTGCATTTTCATCTTGTATGAAAACTTTATCGGAACTTATCATTGGTCTTACTTAACTAGTAATTGGTCTAACTGAACTTGTCATGAATCTTATATCAGAAGTGCCTGCTGTCAAAGAAATCTGCATATTCTTATTTCAACAGAGAAATTTAAAATCGTATGAAAACCTTATCAGAACTTGTCATTGGCTTTACTTAACTTGTCATTGGCCTAACTGAACTTGTCGTGAATCCTATATCAGAAGTGCTTGCTGTCAAAGAAATTTGCAAAGTCTCATTTCAACAGAAAAATTTAAAATTGTATGAAAATCTTATCGAAACTTGTCATTGGCTTTACTTAACTTGTTATTGGTCTGGCTGAACTTGTCATGAATCTTATATCAGAAGTGCTTGCTGTCAAAGAAAACTGCATATTCTTATTTCAGCAGAGAAATTTAAAATTGTATGAAAACCTTATCGGAACTTGTCATTGGCCTTACTTAACTTGTCATTTCGTAAATAAATGTGCAAATTCAGTTATTTTAATAGAGAATCTCAAATTTGTATGAGTAGTTTATCAGAAGTTATCATTTGCCCTAATGAAGTTATCATTTGACTAACTGAACTTGTCATTTCATAAAGAAATATGAAAATTCTGTCATTTTAACAATTTAAGCTCAAATTTGTATGAGTAGATTATCAAAAGTTGTCATTCGACTTACTAAAGTTGTCATTGGCCTTACTGAAGTTGTTATTCGTCCAATAATTGTGGAAATTGTCATTTTAACAGACAAACTTAAATTCCTATCAAATGCTTATCAAAACTTGTCGTTTACGTTACTAAACTTGTCATTCGCCTTAATAAACTTGTCATTGACCTGACAATTATGAAAATTGTCATTCAAAATATAAGTACTATTATAACATCAATCCAATCGTATCATAACCACTACATAATTTTAAATTATGTCAAGTAAGGTCAATGACAAGTTAAATGAGGTTTTCATACAATTTTAAATTTTTCTATTGAAAAAAAAATTTGTAGATTTCTTTGACAGCAAGCACTTCTGATATAGGATTCATGACAAATTTAGTTAGGCCAATAACAAGTTAAGTAAGGCCAATGACAAGTTCCAATAAGGTTTTTGTATAATTTTAAATTTCTCTGTTGAAAATGAGAATTTGCAGATTTATTTGACAGTAAGCACTTCTGATATAGGATTTATGACAAATTCAATTTGGCCAATGACAAGTTACGTAAAACCAATGACAAGTTCTGATAAGGTTTTCATACGATTTTAAATTTCTTTGTTGAAATGAGAATTTGCTGATTTCTTTGACAGCAAGTACTTCTGATATAGGATTCATGACAAGTTCAATTAGGCCAATGACACGTTAAGTAAAGCCAATGACAAGTTTTGATAAGGTTTTCATACGATTTTAAATTTCTTTGTTGAAATGAGAATTTGCTGATTTCTTTGACAGCAAGTACTTCTGATATAAGATTCATGACAAGTTCAGTTAGGCTAATGACACGTTAAGTAAAGCCAATGACAAGTTCCGATAAGGTTTTCATACAATTTTAAATTTCTCTGTGAAATAAGAATATGCAGTTTCTTTGACAGCAAGCACTTCTGATATAAGATTCATGACAAGTTCAGCCAGACCAATAACAAGTTAAGTAAAGCCAATGACAAGTTTCGATAAGATTTTCATACAATTTTAAATTTTTCTGTTGAAATGAGAATTTGCAAATTTCTTTGACAGCAAGCACTTCTGATATAGGATTCACGACAAGTTCAGTTAGGCCAATGACAAGTTAAGTAAAGCCAATGACAAGTTCTGATAAGGTTTTCATACGATTTTAAATTTCTCTGTTGAAATAAGAATATGCAGATTTCTTTGACAGCAGGCACTTCTGATATAAGATTCATGACAAGTTCAGTTAGACCAATTACTAGTTAAGTAAGACCAATGATAAGTTCCGATAAAGTTTTCATACAAGATGAAAAATGCACAGCTCATGCTTTCTAGTCCACTTCGTTACCCTTTTTGCATTGCCCTTGACTTCAATTGTTTATATATTTTTTTAAAAACAAAAGATAGAAGGAATATAAAAGTTCAGTTTGTCCACACTCCAAAAACTTCCCAACAAAATAAAGCTTATCATTGAACTCACACATTGCCATTCATTTATGAATAAAGAGAACATAAACTCAAAGAACAAATCAAAGAACATTAAAGGGGAACCCTCTGTGTTTAGCTTCGTTCTCTACTTACAAACCAATCAATGAATCAAGGGGAAGAACAGAACAAAGAAGACAATATTCGAATCTCCCTCTTTGGGTATGGATTCAACAAAGAGTGAATCAAAAGATGATACACTTTCATCTCAAGCTACAATATATGGAGAGCATCCGATACAGAAGATGAGAACGATTCCTTCCTACTAGCAGTGCCCGCCGTCGCCACCGCAACTATCTTCAATTTCAACCCAGAACTCAATGACCAAAGGGAACCCAATTCCTTACCTGAGCTAGGCTTCGACAATGTCCAGTAGAAGTTTTGCTGAGCTTGATTCTTGTTTGTCTTGGTATCCTTCATCTTAGTCCCTTCATCTTAGTCCTTCATCTTGGTACCTGCTTTGGGAGAAGAAATAAAGAAGACGGACACAAGAACAAAGAAGATGATAGAGAGAGAAGAGAGAAGAGAGAATCGGGAGATATGGGGGTGGGGATGAGGAAATGGGGTTAGGGTAGAAGGAGAAGGGAGTAGGAAAGAGATAGACGAAGAGAGGGAGAGGAAAAGAAGAAGAAAAGAGATTGGAAAAGAAAACAAGCAGATGGGCATTTTTGACTTTTGCCCAACATTTCATAATTCATATTTAGGACCCGGTCTTTGGTAGCAATTTTGTTAATTCAGGGTCCCATTTTGCCATTTTATATATTCAAGGGTCTTTATTTGCCATTTTCCCTAACATAAAACCTATTTAACTAATTTAATTACATTAAGAAAGTTAGGTAAGCTAGTTAATTATAAAAAATATGACATGTTTTTTCTAAAACACCATAATCATATTTCTTAATGTCCTTTCTTCCACTTCTATATGATTATGGTTAAGGAAAATCCATATAAATAATTTAAGAAAAATTGATAAATATGAGAAATAGGTCTTATATTTAGGATCAAAATTAACTCAATAATTATGTTTTATATTAAGAACTAGAAGAGTACAAATTTCTGTCTCTTACTTTGTATGGGTAATAGGCCTGAAAAAGTATCTACAAATAAAAAATTTAGATATTGGTACTCTGTCAAAATAAGGAACCATGATGTGTGTGTATATGTGTGTGTTTGAAATAGATTCCATTTTGAGTGAGTTGAAAAAGCACTGGGATTGAGATTATAAGATTGTCTCAAAATACTAGCTTCGTAATATTTATGTATTTGAGGGAAAACTATTTAAAAGGAAATAGAACAGATTTTTGTGAGATTTACATAAATATTGTTATTTATGATCTATTCTTGTAATATTCCTATCATATATATTTGTTTATCTTTAGGAATATAAAAGATCAACGTTAATTAATATCTTTTGGAAAAGGAAACACACACATATATTGCTCATCTGATGTAGTCAAATGATATTTATCGTATCAGTACTACAGTGTAAGGTTTAATTAAAGACTATCTGGTAAATTAAAATTCTCAATTATCAGACTAACCCGTTTTCAACCGGAATCAGACCGTACTCTTGAGCAAAGTTTGCTCTGGTTTTCGATATGCCCTCATATGGGTTTCCCCAAGTTTTTTATTTCTATTTTTAAAAATTTCATGAATTAAAGCTAGTATTTGTACATACATGATCGATCAATTATGTGATCATACATATATAATAATTACTGCAATAATACTTTTTTTTTTGGGTCTTGTGCAGGAAAGAGCAATAATACATCACGAATTGTTATTGCCATAGTTGTGCCATTTGTCTCAATCGCAGTGCTCATCTCTATTGTCGTAATTTACTTAAAATTCAAAGTCAGGAGGCCTCAGAATATTGACAGTAAGTCAACATATTACGTTGCGTGCTGATTTTTTTGGTCAGGCCGGCATGTCGTTTTAATTTCTATTTTTTTATGGGTGACGTGTCGTTTTAATTTTGTTGATACAGAATATAACACATAATAATAATCAATTTATATATACTCCTCCGCTCCTTAATATAAGACCTATTTAACTAATTTGATTAGATTAAAGAAGTTAGGTAAGTTAGTTAATTATAAAAAGTATAACATGTTTTTTCTAAAACACTATAATTCTCGAATTCGAATTATTCATCGTGACCTCAAAACAAGTAATATACTTTTGGATGAAGAGATGAATGCTAAGATATCGGATTTTGGAATGGCAAGACTACTTGTAATGGATCAAACTCAAGCCAAAACAAATAATATTGTTGGCACCTAGTAAGTCAGTTTATATCATTAGCTAACTATGCAGTAGATATATATATATATATATATATGTTATTGTTTAACTATTATGAAAAGTTTAATTACATGACAATGCAGTGGATATATAGCACCAGAATATGCAAAGCATGGAAGATTTTCAATGAAGTCGGATATCTTTAGTCTCGGAGTACTGATTTTAGAAATCATAAGCGGCAAGAGAAATAGTGAATATGAAGATTGGGAAGATCTAGAGCATATAGGAAGCGCAGTAAGTTGCCCCCTCTATTGTGACTTTACACTATAAATGAAATTGCAATCCCATAACACATGATCCCATGGCATGTGTAATATTAAAAATTTACTACGTCGAAATAAGATTTAGTTTGTATGAAAAATTACACTATAAATTAGATGTTATATTTAAGACTAAGGTAGTACAAATTCTTATTAATATAATCTGTGGCTCATTTGTGAAATATTGTTACAGGCTTGGAAAAGCTGGAGAAAGGGACATTGTCAAGTATTATAGACCCCAGGCTGATTGAAGAAGGTGGTTCTTCAAGAAATGAGATAATGAGATGCATCCAAATAGGGTTATTGTGTGTTCAAGAGAAGGCAAGTGATAGGCCAACAATGGACACTATTGTGGCAATGTTGAGTGCTTATTCATTCTCTCTACCCATTCCTCTGCAGCCTTCCTTTTATATACAAGGAGGCTTACCAGATGATGTTTTTATTACATCTTCATCATCGTCTCAAGAAGATCAGTCCGCAGTTGAAGCTTCAAGAAATGAACTCTCAATTTCAGAACAGTATCCACGTTAGATCATATTATATAGATGACTAGTTGATGGTTTTGCAGCTTAATTAGTGGTATGGAAGCTTCTTGTGTGTGAAAAATTACGGATTCCATCCTATTAATAACATCAGACCGTCATTTCCAACGTCCCTTTAATTTAATGTGTGTACGCGTGTGACTAGCGCCTAGCGCAGTTTTCTGTCTCCCCGAACACCGTTTTATAAGATCTACGAGAATCTGTACTATGCATAGGTTATGAATAATTAATGTGCCTTATTTCGGATGATATATATGTAGCTAAATTGTAGTTTTTTGAATGATCTCGGGCACCAACAAAATGTTGCTTCGTACAATCATTTTCGAATCTAATAACGAAGGTGAACTTGTGTTTTCATGAATGGTTTTGTCACCCCTGAATGGTAGTTAGGAAGTTAGTTTTGATCCTCTCTCTCTCTCTCTCTCTCTATATATATATATATAGGATCTTAATTCATTTTATCTCTTATATTTATCATATTTATTCAAACTAATTTATCTAACTTATAATTTGACATAATATAAACTAATGTCATATACAGGTATTTTAAAGAGATCATGTCAATTTTGTTAGAATTAAGTAATTTATTTAAATTTTTTAATATATTCTAATTAATTAAATATACAGCTCTTACATTAAGAATTGAAGGAACGTATATATGCTAAATAGAGTAAGACATAAGGGGATCAGTGTAACATCCCGAATTTTCTAACTCAGGACGAGCAGAAAAGAGAAAATTTATTAAAATTATTTAATAGCTCAATAACAATTGGGAAAAATTATGGAATATTGATTTTCAAGGTTTAGAAATATTTTGGAAAAGTTCATTCTCCAAAAAGTGGCTTAAATGATTTTAAAGCTATTTTCATAGCAAAATGGGTTATCTTCTTAGAAAATACTTAGAGGTTTCTAATTAACTAGAAAATTTTAGGGAAATTATCTTATGAGGTAAAGAAGTTATTTGAGGTATAAAATCCTTAAATGGGTTAAGGATTAATTTCTGAATTAAGAGTTATTTTCTTGAAAAATTCAAGAAAAATAGTTATGAGTTAATTTTTGACCCAAAATTTTTAGAGAAATTATTTTATGGGTCAAAGAAGCTAATGGAAAAGAAAGATCCATATAAAACATGGTGGAATAATTTTTGGGTTTATCTATTTATCTCAGAATTATAGAGGAAGGATGAAAATGAAAGAAAGCATTAAGTGTAAGGGCAAAATGGACATTTCGTTTTTTACTTCCTCATCACACGCGTACTGCCTCACCGTTTAACATAAGATAACACCCTTCCTCCTCATTTTTTTCATTCCGCCACTCGAAAGAAAAGAGAGAGAGTCGGAGAGCGAGAGAGGGAGAGCACGGGAGAAGCAGTACCGGAGTTGGTGATCGGAGGTAGTGATCGGTGGCCAGATTCCTGCATGCAAACGGAGTTTCAGAATCAGGTGAGCCCTCTGATCATCATCCTACTCTTCTTTCTTTGGTTTGCTGTGTGTTTGAAATGATGAAAGAAGTTTGGGTTCTAGTGAGAGAAACTCTTGGTTAAGTCTGAAGCTCAATGATGATGAAAGAGTAGTGTTTATTGCTGATAATGGAGTGTGATTTTTAGCTTGCATGTGGATTTCTTGCTCTGTTTTGTTGCTGGCCGAACAGGGGTTGAGTGGCTAGTTTAGGATGATAATGAGTTAAGTTCATGGAGTGAGCATATTGTATTGCATGTTGCTTATCTCCTCTGCAAGTTAAATTTGAATAGTTGTTGTTGTTGTTTTTCTGATGTGGGTGGCTTCAGGTTCTGGTGGAATTAAAGGGGGAAAATTACACTATTCACACGGATGTATATATGAGGCCGTATGTGATGTTGGTTTGTGAAGTGATGGTTTTCGAACCCCAAGCTCTGTTTTAATTAAGTGACATGGAGTTCCCTGTTTTGGTTGTATAGTGTCGGGTTCATAGTAAGGGAAGTTCAGATATTATGCATAAGAGCTTTAGATGGTGCTGTGTGATAGTTTGGTGAATGTCTTCAAATCAGTAAAAAGAACAAAATCCAGATATGGGTGCTGATGTACGAAACATTTATGGAGGCTAGAAAGTGTCTAAGTTATATATATAGAGAACGAAGCTATTTGGATATATATTAGTGAATGTGTGTGTGTGTATACGGGGGAAAGCCGTGGGAAGTATGAGTGGAAAACATTGAAATTGAAATGGTTAATTGGGAGGAAGTATAGGCATGATTTTATATATATATATATATATATATATATATGAGTCTATGTGTATAAGTGTCCGCTTGGTTCAGTGATTTAAGAAGAAAAAGTTGCTGCAGTAAATATTAATTAATATGGGAGGAAGATGAAGACATACACAGATATAGATAAGGTTACACTTGGAGATTGGAGTTCGAATGTTCTCTGGTATTGTTGTTCTGTGTTTGGCCGAAAGGGAGTTTATATTTGCGTGTTATGGGGGCTGAGAAATCCAGATTTTAAACATAAAGGGTGTTCGTTGTTTGATGCTCCTAGAATTCGAATAATATTGCTGTTATTATATAATGATTTCAGCTAGTCATATCATAAGTAAGAAACTTCAACGTGATGGTTTTAGTGTGGAATTAAAGCTGGAAAATTTGAATACAGTTGCTTATTGTTGCTTCCAAGGTCAAGCAGCTACATTAGATTCTTAAGTCATAATTAAGGACTATGAAATGATGATTAAAAGATTGGTTTTAAATCTGGAAAATTCCAGAATAAGGCACAAAATTGTCCTAAACTAAGGTGGAGTTTGCCGAATTGGAGGAGGTACATTGAAGTCCAAATAGATTATATAGGGAGTCTTGCTTATCAATGATTTAAATATGATTTCAGTTTTGGGTTAGGCAATGATATTTGCAAATGATAAATGTAGAAGTGGTTTAGAGAGTATAAGAGTGTGTGTGTGTGGGTGTAAGGCCATGAGGTTCATATTGAGGAAGCTGGAAATGATTTGAAAATGAGTATTCCATGTTTTCAAGAGCTGTACACTAATTTCAGATGGTTAAATAATAAGTAGGAATTATTCTTGAACTTGGAAGTTTGAGGGATACAAGTATATGCAGGGCAATGTGTTATGAAGAGAACATTCTTTAATATTCTAGATGTTGAGCAATGATTTTGGATCATTGAATTAAATTTGAATGCCTTAAGTCAATGATGGAGTTAGATTGCCCGGAGTTAATAAGGAATTACAAGGTCTAAATTAAGTTTGTTAAATGTGAGAATTATAAAGGTAGCTAAGAACATGGGGAATTGGACTTGAATTAGAACATGTAGTTATAGTAAATCTGGAAATTTTCCAGACGTGAAATAAAGGGGTACAAAGGTTTGAAGCAATAGGATAATGATTTAAAGAATGTTTAAATGTGGTCTTAATAGATGAATGGCCATTGGGTTATATAATTATAATTTGGAAATTTTAATAGTTTATTTGTGGCCGTTTGAAGTGAGAATTTTGGGTGTTATATAAGTGAATATATATAAACTTGATTGTTGTGTGTGCTGACCGTGGAAGTTGGGGATGGAAAATATTGAATATGGAATTGTTTTCCAGGAGGAGGTTAGGCCGCGAGTTTTAATGGAAGGGGTGATTAAACATAATTAATACTACCTCCGTTCTTAATATAAGACCCTGTTTGACTTTTTGTTTGGTCCTATTATAAGACCCTAATCCATTTTGTCTCTCATATTTATGTATTTTTTTCCAAAATAGTCCTTCTAATAATAATAGTTTTAGCCAATATACTTAGTAGCAAGATATTTTAGGAATGACAATACTTATTTATTACAAATAACTAACTTAACTTACTTCCTAATCTCCTCAAATTAGTCAACTGGGTCTTATAATTAGGACCGGAGGTAGTATATTTATATGTTTGTTACATGTGTGTATTGATTGGAGATATATAGAAATCTAGAAGTTCTAGATTGGGAAGTATTGAGCATTAGAGAGCTAATGATAGCTAGGAATTGAGGTGTTAATAAGTCATTGAGAATGTTGCTAAGGCTATGGGACGCTTAGAGATTAAATGATTGAATTTAGGATTTATTTCAATAGCTAGTTACTAAGTAAAGTAATACTATGAGTTGAGATAAGGAAGGAAGCGTTCCAAAGATAATAGTTCAAATAAGAAAAATTGTCCAGGATGACCAACTACTAAGTGAGGGTAGAGATTGAAGAAGATTTGGGATTTCAAGAGTTATTTAATTATGAATTATAGTTGGATCAAGTATTGATCTATCCTTACAAATATGATAGGTTTTAATATCTGCTCAAGCCCACCAAGAAGCAGAAAGAAAGGAGAATGGTAAGGTTTGGTTTGGAGGGAAGCAGACCAGGTAGTAGTTCTTTCCTACCTTACATTTATGTATGATTTTGCATGTCTGTTTGTGCCATATTGCTATTCAAAAAGCATGAGAACATGTAATCCTTAATTCCTTGCATGAGTTAATAGCCGTGATCACGTGCAGCTGAAAGATATGGGGCCTTATGAGCCATTATTGCGCGGCCTTATGTGCCATTACAAGCGCGGCCTTATGAGCCATTATTTATGTTGTCTTACGAGCCATTGTATGTCTGGCCTTATGTGTCGTTGATTGCGCATTCAGCTAATCAATCTAACTATGTGTCATTGCACTTAAATGCTTTTTATGCATAGCTTGCAAGGTTATATTCCATATGGCTTGTTTTGCATGCTTATGTAACCTGCATATGTGTTTGATGGAAACTACTACTACGGGGATTCTTTAGAATCTCACCCTCCCATTCATGATGAACAGTGAAGGCTAGTAGCTCGATGGACAAGGAGGTTGTTTAAAAAGAAGGTGAGCTAGTTGAAGAACGGAGATGCCTGCTATGTTATGTACTTCTGAAGTAGAATATTTTGATAAGTTAATATTTGTACTATTGTATATGTCACATGGGCAAGTAACTTTACTTGCTTTATGTAAATATTATTTTGTATCCTCCATAATGAGGAGAGCACTGCCAGGTGCAAGTATGTACTGTTAACCAAGATGGTTACTATATTTTCAACATAATAGTATGAGATTGCACAGTATGAAATCATTCTAGGTGATAATAGATTAAGTTGAATGTAGGGTTGAGTGTGAATCACTCTTCAATTATTCTAAAGGTTTGAAATGTTGATTGACGGATTCCAATGTTAAGGGAAAAAAATTTCCCTGTCTTTTCCCAGGTCAGAAACCTGGTGTTAGTGATTCACAGACATTAAAATGATCCTATTAGTATTGAGTAAGTTAGGTGTTGCAATCAGGATTGTTATGGTCATATACTTTGGGTCAAATGTTGGATTAAGCTTTAATTAATTTCTTAAATACTGATATTTAATATAAGAGCTAGTTTGCTATTAAATTTGATTCTAAATATAAGATCCTAATCTATTTTTTCTCTTATAGTTATTCATTTTTTTCTATGATAGTCCTTGTAATGGTTGTACATGTTAAAAGTTTTATCACATGATTACCAAGGATATTTTAGGAAAGATAATACCTATTCATTAGAAATAACTAACTTAACTAATTTTTTTAATTTATTCAAATTAGTCAACTAATTTTATAGTAGTACTCCTCTGTCCTAAATATAAGTCCCATTTTGTAGTTTAAATTGCACTACAAAATGGATTTTATATTTAGGATCAGAGAGAGTTTTAAATACAGGATGGGGTATAACATTTTTACGAATGTATAGAATTTGACAATATAATGAAACCTCCTCATGATGACATTGTCCTCCCCGTCTTATATTTAGGATTGGGCGATCAATCAAATTCCTAAATGTTGTGATGGACAGACAGGTGGTAGAGTGGCAACGCCCAGTTACAATGTTAGGTATGAGAGTTACAAATTCTTTGGCGGCGGTGCGTCACCACCATTTTGGCCGGCGCTGCCATTTCCACCACCACCTTCCTCCCTTTGATCAATCCGTGTCCAAGCAAGGTATCAAATTCCAGAAAAAGTTCCTTTTTCTTTTGTTTTGAACTTAAAAGAACATGCACTATCTAATAGTGCATATAGTATCATGATAGATGAGTAGAAATTTTGGCTGCTATTTTATATCGGGTAATAAGTCTGAAAAAGTATCTAAAATAAAAAATTTAGATATTAGTACTCTATCGAAATAAGAAACCATGGCGTGTGTGTGTGTGTGGAATAGATTCCATTTGAGAGGGTAAAAGGCAGTGTGAGATTACAGACGAAATTAAACCCACGGCCCTCATTTAGGTGAGAATTTTCATATCATCGGACTAAAACCTATTGGCTCAAAATTAGAAATTCTAGCTTGTGATATTTATGTATTTGAGGGAAAACTATTATTAAAAAGAAAAGGAACAGATTTTGTGAGATTTACATATATTACCTCCCGCTTTGGTTGACTAATTTGAATAGATCAATAAATTTGTTAAGTTAGTTATTGATAATAAATAGGTATTGTCTAAGTTAGTTATGTGTAATACTACCCCCAGTCCTAATTATAAGACCTTGTTTATAGTCTATTAGTTATTTGTAATACTACCCCCTGATCCTTAATTATAAGACCTCGTTTGTAATCTACAAATACGGTCTTATAATTAGGACCGGAGGTACAAACGAGATCTTATAATTAGGATGAAACTAGTAAATATGTGTTTTTTTTCTAGAATATCCTTATTGATTATGTGTATCTAGAACTATCATTTGATGAAATCCTTTAACATGTGCAATTAATACAAGAATTACTTTAAAAAATAGATAAATATGAAAAATAAAGTAGATTATGGTCTTATATTTAGAATCAAATTGAATGTCAAACTAGCTCTTATATGTGTTAAAAACCAGAAATAGTTTTTTTATATTTATTATCTATTTTTTTAATATTTCTATCATAGATATTTGTTTATTTTTATGAATACAAAAAGATCAACATTAATTAATCTCATTTGGAAAAGTAAATTGACATATATATATTTCCTCATCTGATGTCGTAGTCAAATGATATTTGTCGTGTCATTGCTATAATGTAAGGTTTAATTAAAGACATTTGGTAAATGAAGATTCTCAATTATCAGATTAAACCGTTTTTAACCAGAATCAGACCGTACTCTTGAGCAAAGTTTACTCTGGTTTTCGATATGCCTTCATATGGGTTTCCCCAAGTTTTTATTTTTATTTTTTAAAATTTCATGAATTAAACCTATTATTTCTGCATACATGGTCGATCAATTATGTGATCATGCATACATAATAATTAATGCAATAATATTTTTTTGGGTCTTGTGCAGGAAAGAGCAATAATACATCACGAATCGTTATTGCCATAGTTGTGCCATTTGTCTCAATCGCAGTGCTCATCTCTATTGTCGTAATTTACTTAAAATTAAAGGTCAGGAGGCCTCAGAATATTGAAAGCAAGTCAACTTGTTACGTTGTGTGCTGATTTTTGGGGTGTCGTTTTAATTTTCTTGATACAGAATATAACATATAATAATAATCAAAACATATATCAGCTTTATAGCAGCTAGGTCTTAACTGAGTCCAGATGAGTTTGATATAATAGACTAAATAAGTTGGGTCTAAACCAGCAAGATAGAAGGAAGTCGAAACAGATTTTAAAAAAAAAAATTTAACAGCAGTTTTTATCTACAGTTTCAAGATGGAAAAGTCATTAATTAAATTAAAACCATTTCAATACGTCTTTATGGCTCCATTATTAATTTGTATTCCAATCAATGTGTACGTAGCCGAAGCTAAGGATGCTGCTGACTCATTGCAAATGGATTTTGAAACAATCAGAGGGTCAACAAATGATTTTTCTGACACAAATAAGCTTGGACAAGGTGGATTTGGACCTGTTCACTTGGTAAGATTTATTGTATAAAAACGATTTTTTTTTTAAGGTTCTAGCTTAGAATGATGTATTCAAATTTTTTATATAATTTCAGGGTAGGTTGTATAATGGGCAAGAGATAGCAGTAAAAGGTTGAGTAGGGAATTTGGTCAAGGTGGTATGGAGTTCAAGAATGGAGTGTTATTAATGGCCAAGCTTCAACCTCGCAATTTAGTCAAGCTACTTGGTTTCTCTAAGAAAGGCTACTTGTTTATGAGTTTGTTCCAAACAAAAGCCTTGATTACTTCGTCTTCGTATCTATTATTTATGTTTTCCTATTACTTCAATGATTGAGTAGAAGCATAGTTCTTAAAAAAATATAATTGATATATCATAGCACATTTGTGTTTATGCAGATCCAATGAAGGCCACAGAATTGAATTGGGAGAAGCGTTACAAAATCATCGAACGCATTGCTCGGGGTCTTCTTTATCTTCATCAAGATTCTGAATTCAAATTATTCATCGTGACCTCAAAACAAGTAATATATTATTGGATGAAGAGATGAATGCCAAGATATCAGACTTTGGAATGGCAAGATTATTTGTAATGGATCAAACTCAAGCCAAAACAGATAATATTGTTGGCACCTAGTAAGTCAGTACATATGATTAATTAACTATAGTAGATATGTCATTATTTAGAGTCATCATTAATTATTAGATGTTTAACTATATGACAATGCAGTGGATATATAGCATCAGGATATGCAAAGCATGGAAGATTTTCGATGAAGTCGGATATCTTTAGTTTTGGAGTACTGATTTTAGAAATTATAAGCGGCAAGAGAAACAGTGAATATGAAGACTGGGAAGATCTAGAGCATACAGGAAGCGCAGTAAGTTGCCCCTCTATTATGAGTTTAAACTAAATTAAATTGCAATCCTATAACACATGTAATATTAAAAATTTACTACTTTCAATCCTAAATATAAGATCTACTTTGTATTTTAAATTAATAATATAGTGTGGTTCATTTATGAAATATGTGTTGCAGGCTTGGAAAAGGTGGAGAAAAGGGACATTGTCAAGTATTATAGACCCCAGGCTGATTGAAGAAGGTGGTTCTTCAAGAAATGAGATACTTAGAGGCATCCAAATAGGGTTATTGTGTGTTCAAGAGAAGGCAAGTGATAGGCCAACAATGGACACTATTGTAGCAATGTTGAGTGCTTATTCATTCTCTCTACCCATTCCTCTGCAACCCTCCTTTTATATCCAGGGAGGCTTACCAGATGATGTTGTTATTAGATCTTCATCATCGTCTCAAGAAGATCAGTCAGCAGTTGAAGCTTCAAGAAATGAACTCTCAATTTCAGAACAATAACCACGTTAGATCATATTATATAGATGACTAGTTAATGGTTTTGTTGCTTAGTGGCATGGAAATTTCTTTGTAAGTGAAAACTACGGCTTCCATCCCACTAATCAGATCAGACCGTCAATTCCAACGTCCCTTTAATTTAATGTGTGTGTGTGTGTGTGAGATTAGTGCCCAGCGCCGTTTTCTGTTTCCCCAAACAATGTTTTATAAGATCTACAAGAATCTGTACTATTAATAGGTTATGAATAATTAATGTGCCTTATTTCAGATGATACATATGTACCTAAATTGTAGTTTTTTTGAATGACCTCAAGCACCAACAAAACGTTGCTACATAGAATCATTTTCAAATCTAATAATGAAGATGAACTTGTGTTTTCATAAATGGTTTTTGTCAACCCTGAATGGTATATTAACATCTTAACTCATTTTATCTCTCATATTTGTCACTTTTATTTAAATAAATTTCTCTAGCTTATAAATTGATATAGTATAAACTAATATTATATATAGGTATTTTAACGAGATCATGTCGATTTTGTTAGAATTAAGTGATTATTTAATTTTCTCAATCTATTCCAATTAATTAAATATATAGTCCTCACATTAAGAATTGAAGGAATATATACACACACTATATAGAGTAAGACACAAGGTGATCAGGATTGTTATCATTATATACTTTGGGTCAAATGTCCGCTTAAGCTTTAATTAATCTCTCAAATGCTACTTATATTCTTTAATATAAGAACTGGTTTGCTATTAAATTTGATCATAAATATAAAACCCTAATCCACTTGTCTCTTATATTTATTTATTTTTCCCCCAAAATAGTTATTGTAACAGTTATATATGTTAAAAGTTTATCATATAATAGTTCTAATTAATATATATAATTAGCAAATATATTTTAAAAAAGATAATGCTTATTTATTATAAATAACTAATTTAGCTAATTTTTTAATCTATTCAAATTAATCACCAGCTCTTATATTACTATTAATTGAAATAGAGAAGCACATAATGAAACCCCCTCACGATGACACTGTCCTCCTCGTCTTTTCTTATATATAGTGTGTAAAGTGCTTGGATCCTTTTCACCAGTTATATATCTAAAGCACATAATTGGATTCGAAAACCAAATTAAATAGAAGAGATGAGTTTAATCTATAAAAGGCAAAATTCGAAAGGACACTCTTATTCGAAAATGATTATAGTCAGGGATATTTTTGTTTTCAAAATCACCAATCGCGGGATTGAAACGTGAAAAAGCAATACCAGGAGAGATAAGTTTGTCCAGTCCCAGGACACTATGGTCTTGGTGTGAAACATTGAAAATGAGAGATAAAGACTAGAATTGTAATTGAGAAAAATTATTAAAAAAGTCTTTAGCATGACTAATAATTGCTTGTTATATGGGATTGGACAAACCCATATATATGGGTTTAAAAAAACCATATTCTCTCATGGTATTTTCTAATCCCACATGCATGGGTTTGTCCAATCTTATGTAATAAGTAATCTCTTGTATTAAATACTTTTGTGATAGATTTTTTTTCAATCTCAATCCCAATTCCTATTTCTCATTTTTAATATTTTCTATCAAATGAGGCATATGTATATCCTGAATGCCACCTGCTAAACAATACAAATTTTCTCATTTCCTGACCTAGTCACAATCTTTCGTACCAAACATGGCCCATTGTCTATGAAACATCGGACATAGATATCAAAGCATTCTTCTCAGCCACTTTTTTCCTCTCACAATTATTGCTCCTTCATAAACACTTGGACCAGGTCAAAATTTTGGAGCTAAAATCATATCAGAGAGAATTGAAAGATTTAGAAGAACTTTATTAGAAAATTAAGTAAACTAAAAAGTCATTGTTTACATATCTATATATATATATATATCGTATCTAATTAAATAGCAGGGGTAATGCCTTTATTTATTTATTTATTTTTGCCAAAGTAGTAGGTGTAATTGTTAATGAATAGTCACAAATCAAATTAGGTATATATGTCTATCGTTATGTAAGCTAAGCCAGGAGGAAACTAAACCGATCATAATGTTGGAATATAATAGTGTTGAGAAAATAGGAAAAAGAGGAGAGATAATAATATCAAAGGCTGCGTAATTATAAGTGGGGTGAACTAGTAAGGGGTCGTTTGGATTTGCAATTAATGTATAAGCATTTATAAGTGCTTTCACTTAGACAAAATTTCTTTCACATTATTATTTGTGATAGATTTTTTTTCAATCTCATCCCAATTTATTTCTCAATCCCAATTTTTAATATTTCTATCAAATGAGGCATATGTATATGCTGAATGCCACCTGCTAAACAATACCAATTTTCTCATTTCCTGACCTAGTCACAATCTTTCGTACCAAACATGGCCCATTGTCTATGAAACATCGGACATAGATATCAAAGCATTCTTCTCAGCCACTTTTTTCCTCCACAATTATTGCTCCTTCATAAACACTTGGACCAGGTCAAAATTTTGAGCTAAAATCATATCAGAGAGAATTGAAAGATTTAGAAGAACTTTATTAGAAAATTAAGTAAACTAAAAAGTCATTGTTTACATATATATATATATCGTATCTAATTAAATAGCAGGGGTAATTGCCTTTATTTATTTATTTATTTTTGCCAAAGTAGTAGGTGTAATTGTTAATGAATAGTCACAAATCAAATTAGGTATATATGTCTATCGTTATGTAAGCTAAGCCAGGAGGAAACTAAACCGATCATAATGTTGGAATATAATAGTGTTGAGAAAATAGGAAAAAAGAGGAGAGATAATAATATCAAAGGCTGCGTAATTATAAGTGGGGTGAACTAGTAAGGGGTCGTTTGGATTTGCAATTAATGTATAAGCATTTATAAGTGCTTTCACTTAGACAAAATTTCTTTCACATTATTATTTTGTATTCTATAAATTTGATTGTGTTAAGATTATAGTACAATTCTTAAAAAAATGTAGATTAGGATGAGAGGTAAACAGATTAAAGATTCCGAGCTGTCCACTAAAAGATAGTCAAAAAAGTTGAGGGCCACCATTAGTCGTCCACGAAACACAGAACATGGATGGATATCTTTTAAGGATTCGTCTCAGGCACCCATTTCCCTCACAATTATTACTCCTCCACCAACACTGCTTGCACCTGGTCAACATTTTGGTGGTAACAAACTTACTACTATGCTTCTAGAAGGCTCATTACAAGCCATCAACTAACAAGTCGTTTTTGTTTTTATATAGGGAAAATGACATTAAGGTCCCACACAAGCAAATACACGGCAAAAAGGTCCCCTAAATTGTGATAATTCTTCTAAAGTCTCAAAGGGACTTGGCTGCAATTTTCAGAAAGTTAAAATGACTTCTTTGCTCTAGCATCTCAGAAATAGAAGGTGCTGAGGTGAGTTTACTGCGCAGTGGGGTTCTATTATGGCTGAGAGAGAGAGGATGTGGAGAAAAAAGGAAGGAGCCATTGATAATGAAGTATTTTCCCCATTACCATTAGTGAATTCCAAAGAGGTTCCATTTGAATCTCCACAAATCTTTAGGTCTGGAAATTTCTTTCCTTTTCTCTCCTGGAACATTTTTCTTGACAGATTGATTGTGTTTGAGAATGAGAAATCAGAAAATCATTTTTGCCTTTGGTATTGCAAAGCTTTTGTTTTTGATCTAATATGAACAAGTAAATCAATGAAAAAACTGTGTTTTTGGTTGGTGTGTGTTGATGATTTAAGTTGGGTTTGTAGAATAATCATAGGTACTCTATTTTTGGGTGTATTGTGGGTGGTTTTGCTTTGTTTTGGCATTACTTCAGGGGCAAAGAAAGAAAAAGATGAAGGTTAGTGTGGGTAGAAACCCTTAGTACGAAATGGGATATTGTATTGTCAATCAGGTTGCGATAGTTGTCAATATATGCCGTGACAGTTGTCAACATTGCTACTTGACTTGTTAATGACAGTTGCATGATTCTTGATGCGGGTTGATGTTATTGATGGTGGGTATATCTAGAAAGCATCTATTGTGCTTTCTTCATATAGGAGAAAAGTTTATAAATGATGGAGAAGATGATATGAGGTAGTGTAAGAACAACAACTATAAAGAAGAGAACAAGTTATGAAAAATTGAAGGAAATTATGTCATCAATTATTAGAAAAGAAAATAACTCATTTCTCTTGAAATTCTCAGTTGTATTTGATAAAAAAAACATTTGTAGAGTTGGTAGATGATGATGGGGTAGAACATTTGATAAAGTTCAATAAAGAAAGTGGTCATGTGTACGTAGAAGAGAATGGAAATAAGGACCACATAGAAGCAATAAGGGATAATGCAATGGAGGAGCAAGATGTGTAAGTTTAGTTTAATAAGTATGTTATTATCATTTCTTGGTATTGCAATTGTTACTGTCTTGCTACCAACTTGCCAATGCATACACCCTGACTTGTCATTTCCTGCAGGATTAATCAATTATTTAAAGGTATCAATGGATTGTCTATGTCTCCATCTATCATGTTTGATGAGATTGGAGAGCCACCATCAATTCCTTGTGATGTTGAAATGATCCCAACACCTACACCACAAATGAATTCTACAAAATAAGAAAGTGTATCATTGTGGAAGATGCAAAAAGCCTGGACACATTGCCAACACATACAAGAACCCAAATCCTAGCTGAGAATATATTGAAGTCAGCTATTTTTTGTATATGGATGTGAAGGGAATATTTTGTAAATGGGTGTGAATGGAATTTTTTGTAAATAGAGGCACACCAATAGTTAGTTTGGTAATTACATGCAACCCTATATTTTTGTTAGGATGGGTTATGAAGTTGGTGTAGTTTCATGCATATGAAGGTGTAAATGAAAATTAGCCATGAACTGACATTTTGCTATCATTTCAGTTGTAATTAGTTGCACCCTGCATTGTCAATAGAGTTGTTATGACTTGTCAGTCATTACAGTATGACTTGTCAATTAATTTGCAAATGTAAGTTGTCAACAATATGTATTCAAGTTACATAACCTGTTTTAGTTTCATATGATATTTTAAATCACTCTGACATTTTATATTTTGGTTATATTGTCATATATAATCATTATTAATGAAGTATCAATAACTGCATTATCCCTTGTGAATGGTGGCACTGTGACTTGTTAATGGTCGCAATGTCCCTTGTCAATGGTCACACTGTCCCTTGTCAGTGGTGGCATCTTGACTTGTCAATGGTCGCACTATCCCTTGTCAGTGGTCGCACTGTCTCTTGTCAATAATTACAAAGGTAATAATATTATAACATAATTTAATCAGTTTGTTACAAAATGACTTGTTGACCATTGAGCTATTACTACTTGTCTTACAACACATCCTGGCCTAACAGAATAAAAAATTAATTGACTACTTTATCTCCTCTTCTTGCTCTTATTATAGTTCGATAGCTTCGACATCACTTCATCCCCATGTTCATTATTTGGATGGCTAACCAACCACCACAAATAGCCAACCTTTAACTCTTGTAGTTCACTATCGGAGTATCAACAACACAAGGAATTGATGGTGGCTCTCCAATCTCATCCAACAAGGTAGGTGGAGATATAGACAATTTATTGACACCTTCAAATAATTGATCAATTTTGCAGGAAATGATAAATCAGGGTGCATGCATTGGCAAGTTGGTAGCAAGACAGTAACAACTAAAATACCAAGAAATGACAGTAACATATTTGTTAAACTAAACTTACACATCTTGCTCCTCCATTGCATTATCCCTTGTTGTTTCTATATGGATTCCATTCTCTTCTACATACATATGACCATTTCCTTCATTGAACTTTATCAAATATTCTACCCTATCAACATCTACCAACTCCACAAATGTTTTTTTTATCAAACACAACTGAGAATTTCAAGAGAAATGAGTTACTTTCTTTTCCAACAATTGATGATATAATTTCCTTCAATTCTTCATAACTTGTTCCTTTTTTATAGTTGTTGTTCTTACACTACCTTTCACATATCTCATATCATCTTTTCCATCATTTATAAACTTTTCTCCTATATGAACAAAGAACAATAGATGCTTTCCATACGTACTCGCCATCAATAATATAAATCTGCATCAAGAATCACACAACTGTCATTGACAAGTCAAGTAGCAACCTTGACAACTGTCGCGGCACACATTGACAACTATTACGGCTTGATTGACAACACAATATTCCATTTTGTATTAAGGGTTTCTACCCATACTAACCTTCATTTTTTTCTTCCTTTGCCACTGAAGTAATGCCAAACAGAGCAAAACCACCCATAATACACCCAAAAACAGAGCATCCATGATTATCCTATTAATCCAACTTCAATCACCAACACACACTAGCCAAAAACACAGTTTTTCCATTAATTTACTTGTTCATATTAGACTGAAAACAAAGGCTTTACAGTACCAAAGGAAAAAATGATTTTTTGATTTCTCATTCCCAAACACAATCAATCTGTCAAGAAAAATGTTCTAGGAGAGGAGAGAAAAGAAATTTCCAGATCTGAAAATTTATGGAGATTCAAATGGAACCTCTTTGAAGTTCACTAATAGTAATGGGGGAGAATGGCTCCTTCCTTCTTTCTCCACGTCCTCTCTCTCAGTCATAACAGAGCCACACTGTGCAGGAAACTCACCTCAATACTTCTATTTCTGATACGCTAGGGCAAGGAAATCATTTTAACTTTCTAAAAATTGTAGTCAAATCCCTTTGGGACTTCAGAAGAATTATCACATTTCAAGGGACTATTTGCTGTATATTTGCTTGTGTGGGACCTTAATGTCATTTTCCCTTTTATATAAGGCATTTTCTTAATTTCAAGGAATATTAATATTAAATATTTCTTTTTTACCATATATATCCATATCTAATAAAGGTAGTGAAAGAATAAAAATTAATACGATATTGAAGTTTAGTATGATTAGTAAAAATAAAAATGACTTAAATTTAATTTAATGACAAATTCACCGCTTTTAATTGTTTTTATTTTCTCTCACTTGTTCACTTTCTCTCCATCTTTACTATAATTAGTAGGCTTAGAATTGAAAATGAAACATTAAAAATGGCACAAGTGACAAATAATAAGGACCAAGATGATGTTACCCAGTATTTAAGAGCTACTTGATTAATTTGAATAGATTAAAAAAATTAGTTAAATTAATTATTTATAATAAATATGTGTTGTTTTTCTTAAAATATTCTTACTAACTAAGTATATTGGTTAGAATTATTATTATTACAAGGATTACTTTTAAAAAAATAGATAATATGACAATCAAAATGAATTAGAGTTTTATAATTAGAACCAAATAAAAGTTAAACAAACTTTTATGTCAAAAACCGGAGGTAGTATTAAACAACTCTACTATATTTCTGGTCCTTCTTATAAAGCATCAACTAACAAGTATTTTTAGCTCTTTATAAGGCATTTGCTTAATTTCAAGGAGCATTAAATACTTTTTACCATATATTCCCATATTTAATAAGGATAATATTAACAATTACTTAAATTTTGTGATAAATTTAATAATTTTAACTATTTTTATTGATATACAAAAAAATAGGAAATTAGCTAGAAATGATTTATAGCAGTAGTACAGAGAGTAGCTGCAAACAACTTTATTGAAATCATCATTTTATTACGTTACATTCCCAACCATTATTACATTGATTTCATAAACCAAACAGGGTATAAGAGAATGCTGGGCACCCTCTGATAACTAACTAAAGTGCTTTTATTTTCAAAGCAAGAGAAGTGGTTGGGATGATGAGATCGATCGGACGTATCAGTCGTGGCAGTCGACGAAGTCGTAGTTGACGAACAGATGGCCCTGAGCGTTGCCGTTGCCGTCGGTATCCAACCTCCGGAAGACTCCGACGTCCAGGTCCAAACCGCCGTTACTGCACTGATCCACAATCCTCACGGTCTGCTGTGCGCGAGTGCGGGTGTTGGTGACTCGGAGGCAGCGGCCGCAGGCGGCCCGACCACGGGGGCCGACGGGGCCACAGAAGGCAGTCCAGCCATATTTGCGGCGCCAGGAGAGAGACTTGGAGGCGTCCCAGGTGGAGCAAAATGCACTGACGGCCATCAAATCCCAGTTATGAAGCTCTGGTTGGTACATGTGATAGGTGGCCCTCACATTGGTGGCGCTCTGTCCCCATGCTATTCCCACTGAGCTCACCACGAACACCGCCCACAATGCGACGCTGACCTTCCCCATTGATCTCTTTTGCCTTCTTTTCTTCCTCTCCAGCCATGGATGGTGGTAATAATATGTATATATAGGCCCGCTCGTTCTGTAAAATTATCAAATTACCCCTTCCTTTTGTATATTGTTGACTTCGATCGCTCTCCTCCCCATTAATTTCTTCCTCCTCCTCATGATAACCCTTGTATATATATTATATTTATGGAGGAAGCTGGTTCAAGAAATGATATAATAAGATGCATCCATTCAAGAGAAGGCAAGTGATTTGTTATCGACCTTCCTTTGATCATCATCATCATCGTCTGGACAACATCAGTCTGTTGAAATATCCACAGATATCTATATAATGAACTTAACGCATGTATATAAAATGCAAAAGTTCTGACAAATTATTGTGTTTTCTTTTAGAACTTCATAAACTTAAAAAACATTGAACTCGCACGCTAATAATCTCAGAACAAGATGCGCAGCGAAGCTAAACTTAAATTTGGTTTAACTTATCTTTAATATTGTACAAGATAAATATCTAAAAAGATTTTTATTTTGTCAAGTGTGAATATATTTTTTGATGGTTTTATTAAACCTATTTTAGTTAGTTAAGCAAGGCTCTATATAAAGGGCCATTGATTGCTGTGTTAAAGGCGTGGGATAAGAAAATCTCACCCAAACCAGGAAAGTCAGCTAAGATCTTCACCTCTCATTAATCCTAGAGTATATAGTCAATAGTATCATCCAAGAGTAATTGTTGTAATACTCTAATAGAGCTTACATTCATCTCGTAAATCTAATTCATTTTGCGTCACTTTACTTAGTATGCCAACCCATCATTGATGGGGGTAGAAATTAAAAAGTATCATTCACTTATAATTGGATGAACAAAAGGGATACATCAGTGAAAAGATTGCTAAATTAAATGTATGTTACAGCTCATATGTGTGTGTGTGTGTACTTTTGTAGTTTCAAGACCAAATTACTCGATCTTTGCATGGATTTTTATGGTTTTGTTGAAAATTCTTCACACACTAGAGTAGATTAATGATTTTAAAATTTTTAGTATAAATTTTAATTGATATTAAATAATTAGAATATTTAACATAATAACTTTAATTTAACGCGCCTGGTGCTATATATTGGTCAAAATCATAAGTTTTAAAGATACAATATAATGATGAATATGTTATAAATATAATAATATCTTTATGGGTATCCATATATCTCCCACCATCTCTTATATCTCCTATAATCTCTAATATCTCCTGTTATCTCTATATCCCACAATTATCTCCTTTTATTATATAATCTGTAAATTCTATCAAAAATGTAAAGTTGTGTCTATAAATAAAGGCCATGTATAATGTATTGAGTACTCTTGAATGGACTGAGAAATAATCTTTCTTGTTGATCCTGCCTTCTTCTCTATTATTCTTCTCTATTTTTTCTTTATTTATAATACGTTATCAGCACGAAACTCTAACCAAGGTACGTATGATATACCTTTTATCCTTAGCATAACTTTAGAGTATCATCTCTATGATTTTTTTCTAAAGTATCGTTTGTTCTATTCAAATGAAAATATCTCAAACATTATATACATGGTGTTTCAAAGTATTTGTATATGCAGTTGATCTTCTAGGATAATCTAAGCCATTATATGAAATTGAAAATATCTTTTACCGTTGTTTTATACATTGGATTTCATGGCTAAGATTGGAAATTTTGCTTTACATTTTAGCGCTATAATTAATTTTTGATATGGCTATTATACCTTCCATACTAATTGTGATGAGAGATTTTTTTTCCCCATCTATTCCTCATTGACCTGATGTCACTGTTTCGATAGAATTCAAAATTTCAATGGATACTAGCAGTATTTTTAAAGAGTTAACGTCTAAAGTCAAATGACTAGAAGTCATATAATTCTAATTTTTCATCTTATTGAGATTAAATGGCCAGAAGCCATATAACTCTGATTTTTCATTCTTTTCAAATTAAATAGCTACAAGCCATATGGTTTTGATTTTCTATATTATAATCAAAAGTTATATAACGTTGACTTTTTATTTTATGGCTAGAAGTCTCATATGTATTTAATTTTTCTATATCTTATTAAATGACTCGCAGCCATATAACTTTGGTTTTCTATCTTATGACCAGAAGTCATATATATTTGATTTTTTGTTATTTTATTAAATGGTTAGAAGCCATATAACTTTAAATTTCTACCTTATGGCTAGAAGCCATATATCTTTGATTTTGTTTATTTTGAAATTAAATAACTAGATGCCATGTATCTTTATTTTTTTATTAAATAGCCTGAAGCCATATAGTTTTGATTTTGAGGAGGATCATTATATGGCTTATTTATAAAAGAAAAAATTATAACAATTAGAACTATAAATAATATAACCCAGAAAACTAATGATTATGTAGTGAAAGATGTGTTGATATTGGAGTTTATCTTTTCTCCTTATTTCATGTTACATTTAATATTTTACATTTAATTAATTTAAAGTTTAAATTTTATTTTTATCTTATTCTCATATATTCTTGACATTCAAGTTGATATTTATTAATATTATGATTTCCTATTACTAAATGGCTAATAACCATTACACTCATGTTATTAAATGATATGAAAAGAATAACTTATGATGTTTTATAACTTGTGACATTTTTAAAGCCTTGAAGGCTTATGTTTCAAAAAGTGACATAAATGATCTTTGAAAAATATATTTATATCTTAAAGACTCATAACTTATAAATAACCTTGAAAGCTTATGATTCAAATCTTCATAACTATATAGTTTGATTTTGGTCCTTATAGATCTTTTCAAATTTCTGTTAGATTTATAAATTTATGAATAAGATTTAAAGTGTTATAGAATAAATAAAAAAAGTAATGTTTTTGAATAATGAAATATTGAGAAAATATATATGTTGTGAAAAAAATAAATACTTCATATTTTGAAAAAGCATAACAAGAAGTTAAATATATGATATAGTGAAATAACAATATATGTTAATTTCTGAAGAACTATATGTAATAAAAAAAAATTAATGTAGTTCTAGAAGGACTAATAACAAAAAGTTGATATAGTTCCTAAAGAACTGGTAATAAAATCGATATAGTTCTTGAATAGCTAAGTAGATCTCCCCACTCTTTGTGGGTTAGAAAAGAAATTAATAATGAAAATTATGACCCACAAACATATGTATATATATCAGAATATTTGTTCATCAAAGAGTCTTAAGGCGACAGCTCAATTAGATTAAAATCCATGATTATATCTAAATCAAGAAGCACTCAAATTTTTAAGTTAAAGATATGTTATTAGTTTACTATATACTATTCACTCTTTTTGAAATACACAAATAAGAAAAGTATATTTATATGACTCACACTTGAGGGGGAGATTGTTGGAATATAAGTGTGAATTATGTTGGATGAAATTTGTTATTATTAATATTCATGTCATTTTTTATATCTCATATTCCTTTTGAAAAAGACTTTAGAAGAGTCAGTGGCGCTTAACCCTCCATGAGTGCACAAGTCTCTACTATTGGATGAAAGATTGGAAAATAAGGCTCTAGAAGAGCTATATCATGATTTATTATCCTAAAGATAAAATCCATAATTAATAACATATTCCTTATGAAATATTAAGGTAAAAAATGAATAATATGATATGGTAACAATAAGTTTACTAATAATTGAGAATAATTTTACAATAAACCAGAAGTTCATACATTTATAATTTGGCATGACCGATCAGATCATTTCAGATCACAATGATGCAAAATATCATGAAAAATGTGCATTGGCATTTATTAAAGAACCAGAAGATTCTTTAAAAATAATATATGATTCAAGAATTTCTATATGCTGTTTGTTCTCATAAATAAAAGAACATCATTAGCTGTGCTTAAAATCGGATCCATGTAGATTTATAATGCATTAAGTTTATACATGGGTCCATTTAGATATAGGTGGACCAAATTGATACTTTATGAGTGAAAGATGCAACTATGAAATTGTTATAAGTGTTTATGATCAACTTATAATCCAAAATTTGCAAATATATTCAAATAATTACATTGAGTACATAAGTTTCTGACTATGAAATCAATATGATTCTTGTTGAGATTGCCAGTGGTTGTTCCTCATGTTGTTGATGATTATATGCTTAGTAAAAGCCTCTATAAATAGTTAGACCAGAGTTTATGAGAACAAAATTCCCATTTGAGTATTGGGATGATTGATTTTATATATTTTGCATATAAATGCATCAAGCAAATAATGTATTGTGAATTCTCCCATCATAATTGGCTTTTAGTCAGGAGCCAGACATTTTTTATCTTAGAATGTGCAATATCTATTATTCCACCATAATAATACACACAGATGGGTATTAAATATAAGTTGGGATCAATGTTCGATAAGAACTTCCTTATTCTTGTTTGTCTCTAAATGAAATAAAATAATATTTCTAAAGGAGACTTATAGATTTAGGAGACCTACATTGCATGTTCCCAAATATGGTAGTATGAATTAGAAGTTCATAAAGTGTTACATTCATAAAATATTACTAATATATGCCAGATGTAATTACTGACCCAAATGAGAATTCTTAATTTTTATATGGGAAAATTAATCTTTTGGTCCCTAAGAATGCTCCTATTTTTTAAGAAATGTTAAAAACATGAAAATATGATCAATTCCCGAAAAAAAGGAGCAAATGATCATGATGATTATAATAAAGAGGCATAAATTGCAAAAGAGCTTAAGACATAACAATTTGACCCTTAAAGAGGTTTAAGTATTTGAAAACAACAAAAAGATCTTGATATGTTATGTCATAAAAGTAAAGGGAATCGATAAAGGAATAAAATTATCGACAATAATTTTAGCGATGATATTACATAATCAAATGAGGATCTTATATATAAATCTGTCATGAAATACAAACAGAAAAATATTTGGCCAACAGAAAAGAAAAGACGCAATATAACAGGGATTTGTATATCTTTAGCCTAAGTACTTGAAGTGTAAAGCTAGTATCATATAAATAGGCATTTGTATAATAATAGGAGAAATAAAGTTTTGAGGTGGATTAAATTAAATGTCTTATCAATCTAACGGTCTGGTAATAAATGAAGTTTTTTCATGTGTGTCTGGAAAATATATAACTATAACATATGGCTTACTATATAGTGAAATTATATGTGAATCCCAGAAGGATTCAAATCCTTATGTAAATTCAAACGATCTAATATATGAATAGTTTTGAATCATAATGTATAAAAATCTTTAAAAGATTTAAGTTTCTAAAAGTATACAATTATACTCTTAAGAACACTGCTCAATTAAGTCTGTATACGAGGCATATGAGGTTAATATTGCCTGAAGGAATGATGTAAACATATTCCAACTTGTCCACTTGTGAAAAGATTCAAAATAAGTTTATTATCAGTACCATTTATGATGATAGCATTGAAACTCTTGATGAGTTTTAGTTATGAATTACTTAAAGAAAGAATTTGAAATCAAAGCTTTGGGAAGAATAAACATGGATAAGTTACATCCATTATGTGGATAATCAAGCCACATCTATTATATGCTCTGAAAGCTGTAAGATCTTTAAATGTGGAGTAAAGATCCATTTAGACATCTAGAAAGTGATGAATAAATACTTGGTCAGGAAGTACCATTGTTTAATGTCACTGGAGCACATATGTACCTATCTAGTTACGCAAAACTTGATATATCATTTGCTAATCAGCATGATATAGTTTTTCACCAACCCAAAGATGATAAAGTGAAGTTAAGAACATTTTTCGTTACTTTAAGGGTATCGTGGATGTGATATTATTTTATTTGAAGCTATCCAAGACTAATCTTATTGGCTATGTAGATAAAGTATTTTCGTTTGATTCTAATGTTAAGAGATCACAGTATGATCCATGTGTGGGTAAACCATAAAATGATGATTTGTCTCATAATTTTTAGAAGATTATGAAATTCATATTTAACATTTTTATCTCACTACAATATTTGGAAGGCTTGTTTGTTATATTAGACTTTACAGGCTCGAAAATATCAACTAATGTTGCCAAGAGGAGGAGTTGATACACGCTGCACTTTTTTTTTTCCCCTTGTCTATGGTTTTGTTCCACTGAGTTTTCCTAGCAAGGTTCTTAATAAGACAACATTGCATAATATATTAATAAATAATATACTCCTTTTCTTTCGCTAGATTTTTGTTTCACGAGATTTTTTCTAGTTAAAGTTTTTTAATTAGACACACTCATATATATTGGACATCCAAGAGGGAATGTTATGAATATAATAATATTTTTATAGATATCCATGTATCTCATATTATTTCATATATCTCCCATGATCTCCAATATCTCCACTTATTTCTATATCACACAAGTATCTCATATTATTGTGTAATCTGTAGATTCTATTAAAGATATAACATTGTGCCTATAAATAGATGCCATATGTAATATATTAAGCATTCTTGAATGGAATGAGAAATACTCTCTCTTGTTGATCATCTCGTCTTCTCTATTATTCTTATTTATAACAGAATAAAGATTTTTTTGCTGAGCACAAATATTATTTTATTAGACGTGCATAGTTCTTTAAGTGGGATTCGAATTTGATTCGTGAGTAACAACAGTAAAATATCACAGAGAGAACAATCAGAGAAAACACGCAATTATGCGCAAGCAATTGTGGCCGCCATAGCAGAGCTATCAACTTTAGCCAAAAAAATCTCAATCCCAGCCGGCAGTCTAATTAATTGAAAGGGAATTATCGCTGGGAAAGAAATAACTGAGAGGGATTTATCATTTATCTCAATAATCGATGATAAAGTATACTCGTTGTACAGCATTAAATAAAATTATATTTTTATTTTGTTGCTGTAGGTATGGAATGGATGATCATGATTTGTTTTGTTAAAAAACATTTATTGTATTGTTGTTTGACTACAATGATTTATTTTATTTTTCTGAAAATAAATATACAACACTTATGTCCTGTTGTGATTACTACCATCATTATTATTTTATCTGAAGAGATTACTATGAGATCTTAACCAGTTCTTTTAAAAATACTTTTCCGATCCCTAATATGAGACCTATTTAACTAATTTGATTAAATAAAGAGAGTTAGATAAGTTAGTTAACTATAATAAATATGATATGTTTTTCCTAAAATACCTTAATTATCTTTATTATATTCTCCCTCTCTCTTATACTTGATTATGGTTGAGGGAGTATCAATGGCAATGATTTGAAAAAAATTGATAGATATAAAAAATAGGTCTTATATTTAATATCAAAATCAACTCTATAATTAGGTACTATATTAAGAATTGGAGCAGTAATAAATATGTAAAGAATAAAAAATATACTACTTTTTTTTTACCAAATAAACAAGAGAAAGAAATAATGAGGAAAAAGATGAGAAAAAGCCTAGCAAAAGGATAATGCATTTAATTAGGACTAAAATTAATAAAAATATATTTAATGTTAAGACAATTGCAAACTGAATCTTATATGAAAAGATTGGATTAACTCAAAATTTTGGATAATTAAATCTTATAAAAAAAGACCGAGGAATAATTAATAAAAAGTTCTAATAATAAATTAACAACATAATGGTTTTGTTATTTTGTTTACCGAAACTTGTCATTCAGCAATTGTAGTGCTTTTTGATAATTAGATTTTGAGGGATTCCACGATAATTTTCCCTTGCCATTCAATGCGACGTATGAAGTGACGTCTAATTTGGTCCACCGAGGACATTTTCGTGGTATTGTTAAAAAGCTGTGGTCCCTCCCCATTATGAACAACATGACCAAGTCAACCAACGAAGGTCAAGACTCAAGAGCACAGTTGGCACCCTACGTCTTTTTAGAAGAATTATGAGTTCTATATCCCGTACTGTCAAATAGAAACGGAGGTGTGTGGCCCACTTCCCTTCCCTGGGGGAGGGGATTTTAAATTGTTCATGCGAAAAAGAAAACAGACAGCCAATTAACCAAAAACATTTCACGGGCTGTTATTTCTTTATCCTCACTTATACTTTCTTTTGCTTATAGATAAACGTATCTTTAATTTTAACTAGTTTTAATTAATTTTTTATTTTATCTAATTTGATTATATAGTTTTAATTAATTTTTTATTTTATCTAATTTGATCATATATTTCTTATAAAAAGAGATGAACGGAGTAGATGACAATTATGTTTTTTTTGCTTCATATTTTGTCAGTTGTCACTTAAGGGCGTTGAAATAAATACATTTTTCTAATCTTAAATTCAATTATTTACGCTTGACCACTTGAGTAACATCTTGAATTCGAAACTAGTTTCAATATTTATTGTAGTCGTGAGCATCATGATACTTATCAACTCTCAACTATTCAATTTTAATATAGACGACTGATATTTAATATTTAATATTTTTATTTTTAAAAAAATATTTTTCTTTTAATAGATACATAATAAAAATGAAATAATCTCTTAATTGTATGTTTTTTAAAAATAAATTTTTATTGAAAAATTAGTTGTTAAAAATTTTAAATTTAAATTATTAAAATTAATTTTAAATAGTTTAGATTTTATCATGTAATGAGTGATACGCGTTCAAAATGGTTCCCTCGAACCTGTCCTGTCAATGGATAAGTTTTCAATCTAGTGGGTCCACAGGTCCCCATTCGGTGCTTGGGCGACAATTTTTTTCCAATGTACTCGTCCGATCCTTAATATAAGACCTATTTAACTAATTTGATTAAATTAAGGAAGTTAGGTAAGTTAGTTAATTATAAGAAATGTGACATGTTTTTCTTAAAATATATAATCATCTTTCTTAATACCCTCTCTCCCCTCTACCCTTCTACTTGATTATGGTTGAGGAAGTATTCATAGGGGTAATTTAGAGAACACTGATAAATATGAGAAATGGATCTTATATTTAGATCAAAACCAACTCAATAATTGGATCCTATATTAAGACAGGAGGAGTATTATTTTGTTAAGCACATGCAGCCTTTCAAAATTTCTCAATATATTTATATTTATCCACATTTTTTACTTCACCCAAACATTACTCGAAGATATCTTCTTTAATTTAATTATTTTTAACTTTATTCATATTTAATATATATTTTATTATAATGATAATTGATCTAACCATAATAAATAAAGAGCAGAAAATTATATAGGGAAAATCCCAAAAAAGGTCATTGGAATATGGGAAATGTCAGATTGAGTCCTTAAATTTCGAAAATGACAGAATGGGTCATTGACCCAATCTGTCATTTGTGAAATTCAGGCTAATTGACAATTTTGCCCTCATTTATTCATTCACTACAATGATTCAAGGAATCACTATAAGAGTTTAGGTGTTACCTAGATTCGTGTAGCGAATAACTACTCACTTTTTCATAGTCAGGTGTCTTGTTATTAACTACAACTAATTCTGTAATCACTAGAACAATGTAAGCATTACCTAGATTTGTGTAGAGAATAACTACTCATTTTTTCATAGTCAGGTATCTTATAATTGTCAGGTACCTTATTATTAACTACAACGAATCTTGTAATCACTAGAACAGTGTAAGCGTTATCTAGATTTGTTTAGAGAATAACTACTCACTTTTGCTCAGGGGCAAAATGTCAATTTGCCTGAATTTCACAAATGACAGATTGGGTCAATGACCCATTCTGTCATTTTCGAAATTTAAGGACCCAATTGAGATTTGGTATATTCCAGAGGCTTTTTTTGGGATTTTTCCAATTATATATTCATATAAAAAATTTAATGATTTAACTTATAAATGTGATCAAATTTTTTTTCTTTAAATAAATAGGACCATATGAGTATTTTATCATTTAATTAGAAATATGATTATATATTACTACTTCCAGTCTTTTATATAAGAGTTAATTTGATATTTTATTTAGTTTTAACTATAAAACTTCAATTCTTTTTATATCTCGTATTTATCTATTTTTTTAAACTAATCCTTGCAATAGTTGCACATATTAAATAGTTTATCAAATTATAAATTTAGCTAATACACATGATTAGTAAAAGTATTTTAGAGATAACAACTATTTATTAAAAATAACTAACTTAATTAATATTTTTAATTTTCTCAAATTAATTAATTAGTTTTTATATTAAGGGTTGCAGAGAATATTTATTTTTATTCCTAACTCTTCTTCTTAATAAACGGATTATAAATGTATAAATTTTTGGATAAAATAACATCCAAAACTGACATTATTTGTAAGTAGTATCTAATATTTTAATCTTATTTATGGTACATTTAATTTTTTTTATCCTGTATCTTTAAAATTAGTTTTCAGTTACATCAAAGACCATAATATTATTTATGATCGAGAGGTGCTAAATACATTATAAATAAGATTAGAGTGTTAGATGCATCACATATAACATTAGGATATTGGATATATAAATGAAAAATAGTATATAGATACTAAATACTATTTTATGCTAATTTTTTTCACACATCAATATCATTTTATTTAATTTGGTTACTCGTTTAATAATAAAGCGAAAAACACTAAAGATGAATAGAATCAGATCAAGGAATTTTGGGACACTACCGCATCTTGCATGTGATAAGAAAGAAAAAAAGCAAAGTTACAGTGAAAAAAAATGGGGGGGAAAAAAACTTGGCTACCTAGCGCTCAAAATGAAGACGTTTTGAGGGATGAGCACCGAATGCAGACGCGTGGGTCCACCACAGTTGATTTTTGAGCCATAGGTGTCTCTTTGACTTCGAGGAACGCATAAGTGAAAAAAAAAAATTATAATGAGGTCCTAAACAAAAAGGATAATTGAAAAACAACTCTCAGATATTGTCATTCTCACTATAAAACTTATTATTATTATATGTTGTTAAGGTTGTTATTGAAATCTTTTAATAATATTTCTCTTCTGAGATTTGATTGTAATTTCTTTTTTTTGTAAAAAATATGACACAATTCACATGCTGGCTTTGTTATTTATGAGTAATGAATAATGAAACTTTCAAATCAAATATATATTTACTTTTAAGGAAATGGAAATTAAGGCTTAAAGGGAGAGGAATGTGGAAAGAGGTTTCTATAGAAAAGTGATTTCGGGGTGAAAAAAATGTGTTGAGTGGATTATATATATTTTTTAACATTGAAAGTTTGGCCTGAAATAAAGGAATTAAAATAGACAAATGACATGAATTGGGTCTTCAAAATGCTTTTTTCTTTGCCAGAGGGTCTTCAAAATGATTGGGACTGTTTGGTTTTAATATAGAGTAGGAGGCTAATATTTTTAAGATAAATACGTTTAACTATTTATACAAAAATAATTATTCAAAAAATTCTTCTACACAAAAAGAGATGAAACAGTCAAATTTTCATATTAACCAAAGTTTAATGGACAATACATTTTAGTAATGAGGTTGAGTTTAGTAGAATGAGCTAGTCTTTCATAATATGATAAACCAAGGGTAAAACTTCTGTTAGGATATATACTCATATTTAGAATTTTGAACATGTCTTCAATAGAATGATACCTCTATTTACTAGAATTAAAAAAAAGAAGCACTTTATATTTTTTTCCTTGGCAGGAAACATATTTTCTCAAGACAAGTTGTGAAGGGGGCACCAATTTATAGGTAAATTACATGATGTACTCCAATAATAATTTCATTTTTATTAGATAATAGGTAAAATAGTTGATTGGCTTGGAACCTAAATAATTGGCACCTCTAGTTGGGACCCAAAAAAAGATTCCAAGGGGTCCACTAAGATATTTTCAGTCAAAAAGTTGTGGTCCTTTCCCATTAGATGACAATATTGAATTTGAACCATAAAACAGAGATAAGGATAGCTTCTCAGCCACTTACTATTTCCCTCACAATTATTTGCTCTTCCATAAAAAAATTGGACCTGGTCAAAATTTTGGCAGTGAACTACTGAAAGATTTAAGATCAACTTTATTGTAAAGTTTAATTGTGATTTGTTTTGTATTTAAAAAAGAAAGCTGACAATGACAGAAGAATTAAAGTTGATATTTTCCTTCACGTATTTTTCATTAAAATAAGTTGGCAAAATAAAATTTTCATTAAAATAAACAAAAAGATTATTAAGTCGTAAAAAAGTCTTTTAAGTACTCCGCAGGTGCTTCATAATTATATTTATAATATTTTTCTTTTTTAATATTTATTTTCTACATCATACACTTACTTGTATGAAAATTATAAATTATAAATATAAATAAAATTATATTTATTTATAATTTAGTCCTTGTGTTTTTGAAAAATAAAATTATATATGTAATAAAAGGAGGGACTAAATTATAAAATGGTTAAAACTATAGGGATCGAGTTACGGCGAGTCAAACTTTAAGGATTGAGTCACAGTTGAGTCAAAATAGAGGGACTAAGTTACACCGAGTCAAAGTGCAGAGATTGAGTTACAAATGAGTGAAAACTATAAGGACCAAAAGATTAATTTTTCTTTTCTATTCCAACTAAAAGTGCTCCTATTTTTTACGAAATTTTAAAAACATGAAGGTATGGTCGGCTCCCAAAAAAAAAAGGAGTAAATGATCATGACGATCATACTAAAGAGGCATAAATTGCAAAAGAGCGCAAGACATAACTATTTGGCCCTTAAAAGGTTTAAATTTAAAAGCAATAAAAAGATCTTGATATGTTATGTCATAAAAGAAAAGGGAATCGATAAAAGAATAAAATTGTCGACAATAATTTTAGCGATGATATTACATAATCAAATAAGGATCTTATATATAAATCTGTCATGAAATACAGATAGAAAAATGATTGGCCAACAGAAAAGAGAAGACACAATATAACAGGTATTTGTGCATCTTTAGCCTAAGTACTTGAAGTGTAATGCTAGTATCATGTAAATAGGCATTTGTATAATAATAGGAGAAATAAAGTCTTGAGGTAGATTAAATTAAATGTCTTATCAATCTGGCGATTTGGTAATAAATGAAGTTTTTTTCATGTGTGTCTTGAAAATATATAACTATAACGTATGACTTACTATATAGTGAAATTATATGTGAATTCCAAAAGGATTCAAATCCTTATGTAAATTCAAACAATCCAATATATGAATAGATCTGGATCATAATGTACAAAAATCCTTGAATGATTTAAGTTTTTAGAAGTATACAATTATACTCTTAAGAACACTACTCAATTAAATCTCAATACGACGCATATGTGGTTAATATCGCCTGAAGGAATGATGTAAACATATTCTAACTTGTTCATTTGTGAAAAGATTCAAAATAAGTTTGTTATTATCAGTACCATTTATGATGATAGCATTGAAACTCTTGATGAGTTTTAGTTACGAATTACTTAAAGAAAAAATTTGAAATCAAAGCTTTGAAGAAGAAACATGGATAAGTCACATCCATTATATGGATAATTAAGCAACATCTATTATATGCTCTGATGGCTATAAGATCTTTAAATATGGAGTAAAGATCCATTTAGATATCTAGCTAGAAAGTGATGAATAAATACTCAATTAGGAAATACCATATTTTAATGTCACTGGAGCACATATGTACTTATCTAGCCACGCAAAACCTGATATGTCATTTGCTAATCAGTATGATATAGATTTTTACCAACCTAAAGATGATGAAGTGAAGTTAGGAACATTTTTCGTTACTTTAAAGATATCGTGGATGTGATATTATTTTATCTAAAAGTATCCAAGACTAATCTTATTGGCTATGTAGATAAAGTATTTTCGTTTGATTCTAATGTTGAGAGATCACATTATGATCCATGTGTGGGTAAACCATAAAATAATGATTTGTCTCATGATTTTTAGAAGATTATGAAATTCATATTTGACATTTTTATCTCACTACAATATTTGGAAGGCTTGTTTGTTATATTAGACTTTGCAAGCTCAAAAATGTCAACTAATGTTGCCAAGAGAGGGAGTTGATATATGCTGTACTTTTTTTCCTTACCTATGGTTTTGTCCCACTAGGTTTTTTTAGCAAGGTTTTTAATAAGACAACATTGTATAATATATCAATGAATGATATACTCTTTTTCTTTCGCTAGATTTTTGTCCCATGGGATTTTTCTAATTGAAGTTTTTTAATAAGACACATTCATATATATTGGACATTCAAGAAGGAGTGTTATGAATATAATAATATTTTTATGGATGTCCATATATCTTCTATTATTTCATATATTTTTTATGATCTTTAATATCTCTTATTATTTTTATATTTCACAATTATCTTCTATTATTCTGTAATCTATAGATTTTATTAACGATGTAAAATTGTGCCTATAAATAGATGCCATATATAATATATTAAGTATTTTTGAATGGGATGAGAAATACTCTCTCTTATTGATTATCTCTTCTTCTCTATTTTTTTTATTTATAACAGAGGAGATATTTTTTTTTGCTAAGCACAAATATTATTTTATTAGATGTGGAGTGGGATTCGAATTTGATTCGTGAGTAGGAATATTAAAATATCACAAAGAGAGAACAATCAGAGAAAACACGCAATTATGCGCACGCGATTGTGGCCGCCATAAGCTGCGGGCAGAGCTATCAACTTTGGCCAAAAAAATCTCAATCCCAGCTGGCAATCTAATTAATCGAAAGGGGATTATCGCTGGTAAAGAAAATAACTGAAAGGATGTATCATTTATCCCAATAATCGATGATAAAGTATACTCGTTGTACCACATTAAATAAAATTATATTTTTATTTTGTTGCGGTAGGTATGTAATGGATGATCATGATTTTGTTTTGTTAAAAATATTTATTGTATTGTTGTTTGACTACAATGATTTACAAATAAAGACCCCTAAATTATCAAAATTACACAGAGATTACCTGAATAAGTAAAATTACCATGAGGGACCAGTTCCATATTGTAAATATGAAATCTTTGTAAAATGTCTAAAATGCCCCTAAGTCAAATTGTAATTTGGTCTACTAAAGTTGTCATCTGCTAAAATAAACTTGTTATTTCCCATAGTCAACTTGTTATTTGGCATACCTTCAATCAAATTGTGATTTGATCTACTGAACTTGTTATTCGTTAAAGTGAACTTGTCATTTCTTGTAGTCAACTTGTCATTTGACTGAGGGGTATTTCAGACATTTCAGCAAGATTTCATATTTACAATATGAGATTGGGTCCCTCATGGTAATTTTGCTCATTCAGGTGACCTCTGTGTAATTTCAGTAATTTGGGGGTCTTTATTTGTGATTTTTCCTATTTTTATTTTGTTGCGGTAGGTATGTAATGGATGATCATGATTTGTTTTGTTAAAAAATATTTATTGTATTGTTGTTTGACTACAATGATTTATTTTATTTTTCTGAAAATAAATATACAACAATTATGTCCTGATGTGATTACTACCATCATTATTATTTTATCTGAAGAGATTACTATGAGATCTTAACCAGTTCTTTTAAAAGTATTCCTCCGATCCTTAATATAAAACTTATTTAACTAATTTGATTAAATTAAAAAAAGTTAGATAAGTTAGTTAACTATAATAAATATGACGTGTTTGTTCTAAAATGCCTTAATTATCTTTATTATATCCTCCCTCCCTAAGATAGGTGATATTGATAAAATTGATAGATATAAAAAAATAGGTCTTATATTTAGAATCAAAATCAACTCCATAATTAGATGTTATATTATGGACTGGACCAGTAATGAATATGTAAAGAATAAAAAATGTACTACTTTTTTTTTCCAAATAAACAAGAGAAAGAAACAATGAGGAAAAAGATGAGAAAAAGTCTGGGAAAAGGATACTGCATTTAATTAGGACTAACATTAATAAAAATGTATTTAATGTTAAGACAATTGCAAACTGAATCTTATATGAAAAGATTGGATTAACTCAAAATTCTGGATGATTGAATCCTATAAAAAAGACCGAAAGAAATAATTAATAAAAAGTTCTAATAATAAATTAACAACACAATGGTTTTGTTTTTCTTTTTACCGAAACTTGCCATTTAATGCGACAAATGAAGTGAGGTCGCGGCTACGGTGGACAAGTCTTCAGTATATTGGTCCGCCGAGGACATTTTCGTGGTATCGTTAAAACCCATTTTAGAAGAATTATGAGTTCTATATCCCGTATTGTCAAATAGAAACGGAGGTGTGTGGCCCACTTCCCTTCCTAGGGGGAGGGGATTTTAAATTGTTCATGCGAAAAAGAAAACAGACAGCCAATTAACCAAAAACTTTTCACGGGCTGTTATTTCTTTATTCTCTCTTATACTTTCTCTTGCTTATAGATAAAGATATCTTTAAAAAAAACTTATAATTTTTACATATTTATTAATTTAAACTAGTTTTAATTAATTTTTTATTTTATCTAATTTGATCATATGTTTCTTATAAAGAGAAAAAAAGGAAGCAGATGGCAATTATGTTTTTTTTTTCCTTCATATTTTGTCAGTTGTCACTTAAGGGCGTTGAAATAAATGCATTTTTCTAATCTTAAATTCAATTATTTACGCTTGACCGCTTGAGTAACCTCTTGAATTCGGGAACTAGTTAGCATCATAATACTTATCAACTTTTAACCATTCAATTTTAATATGGACGACCGATATTTAATATTTTTATTTTTTAAAAAGTATTTTTTTAATAGGTACATAATTAAAAATAAAAAAGTCTCTTAATTGTAAGTTTTTTAAAAATAAATTTTTATTTAAAATTAGTTGTTAAAATTTTAAATTTAAATTATTAAAATTAATTTTAATAGTTTAGATTTTATCATACCATAAGCATCATGATACACAATTAAATTGGTTCCCTCGAACCTGTCCTGTCAGTGGATGAGTTTTCAATCTAGTGGGTCCACACGTACCCATTCGGTGCTTATCACTCAAAACATCCCCATTTTGAGTGCTGGGCAACAAACATTTGTTTTTTTTTCAACGTTTTTCCTTTCTTTTTTTTTCAATGTATTATTTTCTTAAGCACAAGCAGCCTTTCAAAATTTCCCAATATATTTGTATTTATCCATATTTTTTACTTCACCCAAACATTACTGGAAGATATCCTCTTTAATTTAATTACTTTTTAACTTTATTCATGTTTAATATATATATTATGATAATAATAATTGATCTAACGATAATACATGAAGAATACAAAATTATACATTTATATAAAAAATTTAATGATTTAACTTATAAATAAGACCGAATTTTTTTCTTTAAATAAATAGGACCATATGAATATTTTATCATTTAATTAGAAATATGATTAGCTATTACTACTTTAGTCTTTCATATAAGAGTTAATTTAATATTTTATTTGGTTTAAATATAAAACTTTAATTCTTTTTGTATCTTGTATTTATCTATTTTTTTTAAGCTAGTCCTTGTAATAGTTGTACATATTAAATACTTCATCAAATTATAGATTTAGCTAATACGCATGATTAGTAAAAGTGTTTCAGGAAAGATAACACCTATTTATTAAAAATAACTAACTTAACTAATATTTTTAATTTACCCAATCAATTAATTAGTTTTTATATTAAGGACCGGAGATAATATTTATTTTTATTCTTAACTCTTCTTCTTAATAAACGGATAATAAATCTATAAATTTTTGGATAAAGTAACATCCAAAACTGATATTATTTGTAAGCAGTATCTAATATTTTAATCTTATTTATGGTATATTTAATTTTTTTATCCTGTATCTTTGAAATTATTTTTCAGTTACATGAAAGACCACAATATTATTTATGATTTAGAGGTGCTAAATACATTATAAATAAGATTAGAGTGTTAGATGTATCACATATAACATTAGGGTATTGGGTATATAAATGAAAAATAGTATAAAGATACTAAATACTATTTTACCCTAAATTTTTTCACACACCAATATCATTTTATTTAATTTGGATACTCTCTTAATAATATCCGATCAAGTGAAAAAAAACTAAAGATGAATAGAATCAGATTGAGAAATTTTGGGACACTACTGCAACTTGCATGTGATAAGAAAGAAAAAAAAGAAAAAAAAATTTGGCTGCCCAGCGCTCAAAATGAAGAATTAAGGTTTAAATGGAGAGGAATGTGGAAAGAGGTTTCTATAGAAAAGTGGTTTCGGGGTGAAAAAGTGTGTTGAGTGGATTATATATATATATTTTTAACATTGAATGTTTGGCCTGATGTAAAGGAATTAAAATAGACAAATGACATGAATTGGGTCTTCAAAATGCTTTTTTCTTTGCCAAAGGGTCTTCAAAATGATTGGGACTGTTTGGTTTTAATATAGAGTAGGAGGCTAATATTTTTAAGATAAATACGTTTAACTATTTATACAAAAATAATTATTCAAAAAATTCAAGATTAAACTGTTTTACACAAAAAAAGAGATGAAACAGTCAAATTTTCATATTAACCTAAGGTTAATGGACAATACATTTTAGTAATGAGGTTGAGTTTAGTAAAATGAACTAGTCTTTCATAATATAATAAACTAAGGGTAAAACTTCTGTTAGAATCTCGAACATATCTTCAATAGAATGATACCTCTATTTACTAGAAGAAAAAAAAGAAGCACTTTATATTTTTTTTCCTTGGCAGGAAACATATTTTCTCAAGACATGTTGTGAAGGGGGCATCAATTTATAGGCAAATTACATGATGTACTCCAATAATAATTTCATTTTTACTATATAATAGGTAAAATAGTTGATTGGCTTGGAACCTAAATAATTGGCACCTCTAGTTGGGACCCAAAAACAGATTCCAAGGGGTCCACTAAGATATTTTTAGTCAAAAGGTTGTGGTCCTTTCCCATTAGATGACAATATTGAATTTGAACCATAAAACAGAGATAAGGATAGCTTCTCAGCCCCTTACTATTTCCCTCAGAATTATTTGCCCTTTCATAAAACAATTGGACCTGGTCAAAATTTTGGTAGTGAACTACTGAAAGATTTAAGATCAACTTTATTGTAAAATTTAATTGTGACTTGTTTTGTATTTTAAAAAAAAAAGCTGACAATATAAATTTTTCTTTTTTATATATTTTCTACATTATACACTTACTTGTGTGAAAATTATAAATTATAAATATAAATATGTATAAATTAAACCTTTTTTTCCCAATGAAGATAATGGATTTTTACAACCACTCAACAGTAAAATAAAACATTACTCCCTCCGTCCTTTTTTTTTTTAATGAGAAACAATCTTTCTCACAAAGAGGTTTTCTAAATAAAGGAAATAAATCCTTTTTGTCTGAAATTTTAAATTCATTTTTTACATTTATTCCGTTAAATATATGCTACTTATTATCTCTTTGCAATAAAGTTTTATTCATTATCTCTCATATACTTTCTTTACAAAGAAAAATATACTCCCCTGGTCCTACTTATAGGGCAGAGAGAAAATATTTTTTAGTCGTATTTATAAGACACTGAGAGAATTTTTTATATAGATATATAATTTTACTCTTTATTTATTATTGTATTGATTTAGTTTACATAAGGTATAATATATATTAAATAAAGACAAAGTTGAAAAGTTATTAAATTTTAAATAAAAGTTAATGAAGTTTAAGGTTTTTCTTAGTTTGTGTGAAACATATTAGAAGTGACTTATAAATAGAACTAGAAGAGTAATTAGAAATATATTCCCTTCGGTCCTATATATAAGCTTCAAATAACCGAATCATGTTTATCGAAAGAGCAGTTAAAATTGGTTTAAAATAATAAATAGGTTAGAAATGTTTTTTCCCTCAAATTTGTCTCTATTTATTAAGGGAGTAAATGAGAAAGGCAATAAATAAAAAATAATAAAAGAGAATATATTGGATAATATTAATGAAAAAGAGGGGGTACTCAATATAGTCAACTAAGGTTAAAATAGGAAAAATAATAATAAATGCTCAAACAAACTAAAAAATAATACTTATTTTAGATCAGATCTCTCTCTAAAAATGAAGCTTATACACAGAAACGGAGGGAGCATACACTATCGCTTTTACTAAATTTGACTAACATTTTAAAGTTCGTGATTTTGGTAGTTGTTTTACAGAAGGAGCATTAAATACATCACATACTAACTAATTAAATGCTAAATCCCACCAAATAGTGTTACCATATGTCAATTCATACGCAAACATTTGGACTTTGAACCACCCCCTTCTCAAAAATAAACGTCATCTGTAGAAAAAAAAAAAGTTCACTATCTTGAAAGTAGACGCAAAAGTAATAAATTAAGGTTGTTGGCTTAAATGAGAAGAACGTAATAATAGAATACACAGATACACATTAAGATTAAGGATTCAAAACCTTTTTAATAATATATATACACATGCCAATATATATACAACTCTTTTGCTGAATACTTTGTTTTGGTTCTTTATAGAAAAACATACTTGTTTCTTAAAAATATCTAGGTAAATATTAGGGTTAATCGTTAAAGAATACATAATTATTACTGGTAAATATTTTGATTGATTTTTTTTTATTCTTGTGATTTGGTTAAATTAATGAAGTATAATCACAAAATGAAGGCATAGAATGCTTAATTGGGAGAATAGTCATGGCACCACACGCACACACACGTATATATACTCCTTCTATGCTTATTATAAGACCCAGTAACTAATTCACACACATCAATATCAATAATACACATTAAAACTATGTCTTAGCTTATAAAAAGTATTAAGAATTTTTTTTAGAAGGACACCTATAATAAGGACTATATATGCACATAGAAACCCAACACAAAGTCTCAAACTAGTGGGAATAGTCAAAATCGCAAAACATTCCATCCAGAAAAATACGTACATTTACAATAGCTATGCTTTCTCCAAGACTGATTTCTCTTCTCTTCTTCTTCTTTCTGATCCTCAACCTAACCCTAATATCTCATCACGGCACCAATGCCCAGCAAAACTTCTTGAAATTCTTTTGCGGTAACAGCACCGTCGACGATGATACCACCAATAGTACCTTCAAAACCAACTTAAAATCCCTTTTATTTAACATCTCTTCCGACACAAAAATCGACTATGGTTTCTACAACTTCTCCTCTGGCCAAAACTCCGACAAAGTCAACGTCATCGGTCTATGCCGAGGAGATGTTAAGGTACAAGATTGTCGCAGTTGTCTCACAGATTCAAGAGTTGTTCTTCTCCAAGTTTGTGCCCCTAACGTCAGAGAAGCAATCGGGTGGTATGATAACTGCTTTCTCCGATACTCCAACCGAACCATATTCGGCGTCATGCAAACACAGCCATATTTCTATCTGTGGAACACACAGGACGCGTTGCAGAAGGACCAGTTCAAGTTTGTGGTGACAGAGCTGATGAAGTTCTTGAGAGAGAAAGCTGCTGCCGGCGACTCTATTCGGAAGTTTGCGGCGGCGAACGCGACGGGGCCGAGCAATCAAACGATATACGGTCTTGCACAGTGCACTCCGGACTTGTCGAGCAAGGATTGCAATATTTGCTTGAATGGGGCAATCTCTGAAATTCCAAAATGTTGCGATGGAATGAAAGGTGGAAGAGTGGTAAGACCCAGCTGCAACATTAGATATGAAACCTACAGCTTCTTCGATCCTGCTGCTTCACAACCTTTCACATCACCGCCGTTGCCACCATCTCCTCCGGTAGTTCTAGATTCCATACCCAAACAAGGTGCGTAGATATTTAAATGAAAAATCACTTAACAGTACGATGTAAATAATCTAATCAATAAAATGAGCAGCATGCAACTGTTGTCATTGTTTTGTATATCATAGGTTGTTACTGCTGACTGCTCACTTGAGTTGAGGTGTGAGCTGCGTTTTGTCAGCTGCCTCCTAGCTACCCGTTGATTTTGGGGTTCTTTTAAAAAAAAAAAAATAGTTTCTTTTTATCATTAGATTTTATGTAAAATGAATTACATTTTAATATTTATTTATAAAAAATAGTTTAATTTTTAATTTTTTTATGATTTTTTAAAGATTTAATACTTTAAGTTAAAAATAAACCAAACCATTTAGGGTATTATTGTTTAAAAAATGATAAAAAAAATTAAAAATTAAACCATTTTTTTATAAGTAAGATATCAAAATGTGATTCATTTTATGTAAAATCTAATAATAAAAAGAAGCTCACAAAAAATATTTGGGAAAAATTCTAACATTAAGAGGTAGCTGACACCCTAATCCCACTCGCTTCTTGTGACACTTTTTATTGATTAAATCGTTTGTGTGTGGTTGGGGATAAAAGGCCTCTTATGCCCACTCTCTAATGCAATAAGCTTGCACACACATACACACATCACTGATCATTAGATTTTTCATAAAATAAGTTACCGACATGAAATGATGTAATTTTGAGCTTTTTATAATTTTTTAAAAATCAAAATTGCATGCTTTTTTAAAGTATTTTTCATCCAAAAATCATAAATAAAAATTCAAAACTGTATTATTTCATATTTAGAACATATCAAAATGTTTTTGATTTCATATATAATCTAATGATCAATAAGAAAAAGAAATGTAACCCAAGAACTTGTTTTGAGCAGGAAAGTGCAACTCATCCCGAGCTATAATTGCCGTGGGAGTCCCAATTATTGTGTTGCTGGCAGTGCTTATCTTTGTGGTCCTACTTAAAGCGAGGAGAGCCAAAAATATTGAAACTAATAAGTCAACAAATATTTCATGTTCTGGTGAGTTCTATACTTACTTAATTTATTTTATATATGTACTTTTCTCCCTTAATTTAATTGTTAGGGTGACAAAAAAAAAGTAATTTTGCTACAAAATATATATCTCCTTTTTATTTTTCAGAAATAATAAAATAAATTGGAATGAAGCAGACACAATTGAATATAATGCAAGAGGTCCCAAGAATTTATATTATATTTACATGTTAAATTTAACAACTTTTATTTCAGCTCAAAAAAAAAAAAACTTTTATATTTATAAGTAAAATTTTTCTGGGTTAAGTTCACAAAAGGCCTATAACAGGGACTACCACGAAAAATTAAATCCGTTTGGGCTAAAACTATTTATGTTTGCCCCAGCCAGGCCTTGGTTCCAGGCCATTTCAAATTGGACCGAATTACATCTCTCATTCACCCCATAAAAAGTAAATGGGTCCACTCGAACCAAATGTCATAAAATAAATGGACGTTAACTACACTTATATCCTTGCCTTTAAAAAAAAAAAAAAGCCTTTATAGCATCAAATCCGTATGAGGGAATATTTCACGGGTAGATTTGCATATTTAATCTAATATTTTTCTTATACGAGTGTGCTAAATCTAGCCATAAAATGGATCATAATTGTTGACTTGTTACAAATGGAGATAAGTGGATTTGGGTGTTTGGCAGTTTTAAAAAGTACTTTGATGCAAATCGAGATACTACTTTTGGTTTTAATTATGAGACTTTATTTTTAGATATAAACAATGTCTTCTAAATAGGACCAGAAGTAATAAAATTTATCTCACATGCTTACTTTGTATATAATAGAATTACTTTTAAAATCATGTTTTGGTTTTTTGCCAAACAAGTAGGATTAATTTTGAGTGGTTGTGTGCAGAGTTAGAGAACGAAGTGCAGAAAGTGAAAGTACAACAAGAACAGAGTAGATTACAACAGCAACAGATGAATGCAGCTTTGGCATTCCTACTCCAAAACTTTGAGGGTCAGCTGCCATCTGAGCTTGTTACCACGGTAATTATTGTCATATTATAAAACTAATTAAATCTTTTACTTTTGTTACTTATATTAATTAATTAATTAATGATTAATGTATATTCTTGTTTATAGGTACAAGATGGTCGATACAGTGGAAATCCAGGAGCCAATAAAACTCAGGCGCCACACTCCAATAAAGATAATTAGCTTAACTGGCAGATCAATGGCAGTATAAATTTGGCTTAAGTTATAGTAGTACTAGTAAGGACTTTAACGTAATTCTAGCCGTTGTAATGGAATATGTATTTGAGTTTTATTACTAGAAAATATTGCAGAACATGCACTGGCCATTTAAACCGATGCGAAGCTAAAAGCTTCCAATGTTTAATTACGGTTCTTGACGTGTGACCATTGGGCTTGATGGGGATAATCATCTTTCCCACTAATTATTTCTTTTGTTTTTCAGATAACCCAAGAAAAAGTGGGCGAGTAAGAATAAGTAGGAAAAAAGGATAATCAATGCTAAAAAATTATTTAAAATTTTAGATGGTTTAAGCGTGTATATTTTTTTTGAGTGAAAATAAAATTATTATTGATAAAAAAATTTACAGAAAAATTTAGAGAGATTTAAAAGTGTATATTATGAATAGGACTATGCTTACTCTAAAATTAGTCATTCTATTTAAAAGTTACTTTTCAACATATTTCATACAAACTGAAATAAATTTTAAATTTTATTAATTCTATTTTAAAATTTAACAACTTTTCAATTTAATTCATATTAAATGTGCATTCTACATACTACATGAATATAAATTTAACAAAATAATAAATAAAGAATAAAATTGTATATTTATATGAAAGGTTTCTCTCTCTTCCCTATAAATAGTGCCAACAAATTTTTTCTCCCTCTTTATCATATAAATAAAAGTAGAGAAATATATTGTGTCTTATATAGAAGACCGAAAGAAGTAATCAATCAGATGTTATACGAAAGAATAGATAGACCCTACTGAAAAAAAAGAGTCAAGGGTGATTTTTAATTGGAAACTACTATCTTTAATTTTTAATATAATAGTTAGATAACTAATTCGTAAATATTAAAAAAATTAGTTAAGTCTTAAAATATTTTTGCTAATATATAGAATAATAAAAATTCTCTAACGTGTATAATCATAATTTTTGTGAGTTTATCAAAAAGATAATCATAATTTTTGTGGGAAAAAACATGTAAAATCATAATGGGGACTATTTTGAGAAAATAAATAAATAAATATAGAAAACAAAATAGATTAAGTTTTTATATTCAGAACCAAATTAAATCTCAAACTAATTTTTATATTTAGTACTAGAAATAGTATTAAGGAACTGTATGTATCTAAAAGTTTTTTTTTACTTAATATCATTTAGGAGGAATGGTAAAAAAACCAACCAAGAAGAGTAAAAACATTAGAAAAAAAAACCAATATTGTCACCTTTTCAGTAAAAAAATTGACATTAACTGAAATATGGCGATATCATTCATTTTTTAATACTTTTAGGACTACATTGAATAAATTTTTTTAATATATTTATAATTTTTTGTGTGAATATTTTGAGAACAAAATTACCTTTCAACCAGAAAATAATTTTTTCTTTTGAAAATTAAAAAAAAAAAACTAGATAGACTTGTGCAGATTTTTTATATGGAGTGTAAGACGGGGTTGCCCTCGCCTTTGTCTTTTTTTCATGGATGACGGATTATTGACTAGGTCGTCCTTGTCCGTCAAAAGCACCATAAATTGGCAAGGTCACAGAGGAGACAATTTTATCGGAAAGAAAAGTCACTGAATAACAAGTAATTAATTAAAATTAGTTTAAAATAATAAATAAAATAGAAATGTATTTTTATTTTTAAATATATTTTTATAATAAATAAGAAAAAGGATGAAAAAGAATGTATAAGAAATCAAAATATGACCAAAAAATAATTAACAACAACATTAAAAAATGTATTAAATATTAAAATAAATTAAAATTAAAATTTATAAAATAGATTATACTCCTTCCTAAATTTGGAACTATAAGATAGAAGGAGCACTTACAATCAACATTGGAAACCTTTCAACTTCCCTCCCCCTCCGCTTTTTATCTCTATCATTAGATGAAATTTAAATACTTCCTCATGTCGTTTTTATAATAGCTCAAAATTTGAATTATCTTGGTTTTTTTTCAAAAGATTAAACTTATGTTTTTTTAAATATTTAATGTGTTTTTTTTTCATTTTGTTTCTAATTAATTTTATATATTGCATTAATTAAATGTTTACTATATTTTCCTTCATACGTTTTATCTCTTGTAATTTTAAACAAGGGTTTGCTTGAAAAAAAGTTCATTGATTTAGTTTGTTTTATAACAAACGAAGGTGAAAAAAAAAAGGTTAATTTATGCAAGGATGACACGCACAAATTGAGAAAAAAGGTTAATTTATTACATATCATTACTTTTAACTAATTTTAATTATTTTTTTAAACCACGTACTTTAGTTATCAGGCTCTTATAAAAACGATCAAAGGGAGTAATTGAGATCTAATATCTTATGAAAAATATTATATTATGAAAGAAAAAATATATAAATAAATTTTTGATAAAAAATATATAAATAATTTTATAATTTTAAAATATGATTTTTGCGGGTGAATTTTTTTTTTGATTTTTTTTATCCTTTGCATTTTTTATAGGTAGTATTTTAACAGTTTAATTATATACATTATTCGATGTTGTAATAATGTTTTTACATGATATTAAATTTTGACCCTTTAAAATTAATCTAGCAATGAAGATAAGAGTTTGATTAATTTAGTCAGCAAGTTTTATAACTAGTTAGAAATGCAATGTGTAAAAGATTGATACTTTAGACAAAATATATTAATTATATTATGAAATATGTCAGCAATCTTGATAATAAACGCGGACACACATTATTGTATGGGGATCTAGCTAGTATTATTATAATTTATTGTATGTAGTTGCTATTTTTAACAGAAGATTTTGTTTATTTGTTTCAATAATACATAAAAATATTTTAAACATCAACAAAATGTTCTAAAAAATTATCATATTAATTATAATTTTCAAAACAATAATATTTGCCACAAAAATCAACATTTGTGACTAATGAAGTTAGGGTTAGATAACTGAAAAAAGTATTTTTAAAAATTAAGGGAACAAACTCAAATCTTATATAGAGTTAGAGAATTAAATGAGTGTTACCTATTTTAAAATATTAATGACTAACCATTTACGCACGTGTTGATAATTCTGCTCTTAGTTCTTACCATTGTCACAATGAGGTTCTTCTCGTTTTTCTTCTTTCTCCTTGCCCAATCAAACTTCTTACAATTCTTCTGTGGTAAGGGGACTAATGATGATAGCATCAAATCCCTATGAGGGAATATTTCACAAGCAGATTTGCATATTTAATCTAATATTTTTCCCATCGGAGTGTGCTAATTCTAACCATAAAATGGATCATAATTATTGACTTGTTACAAATGGAGATAAATGGATTTGGGTGTTTGGCACTTTTAAAAAATATTTTCATACAAATCAACATAAAATTCTTCTCATATACTTATTTTGTATATTATAAAATCACTTTTAAAATTATATTTTGGTTTTTTGCCAAACACGTGGGATTAATTTTGAGTGGTTGTATGCAGAGTTGGAGAATGAAGTGCAGAAAGTGAAAATGCAACAAAAACAAAACAGATTACAACGGCAATAGATGAATGCAGCTTTGGCATTCCTACTCCAAAACTTTAAGGGTCAACTGCCATTTGAGCTTGGTATCACGGTAATTAATACTGCAGAAAAAAAGTTTTAACGGCAGTTAATTAAGGATTTCCATGACGGTTTTGGAGATGAAGTGGATACTATCGACGTTGAAAGAAGAATAAAACACAGCGGTTGTAAATTACCGTGAAAAATTGATTTTTCACAACGGTTTTATAGAAAACAGTTGTGGAAATTGAACTTTCCATGGCGGATTTATTGAAAAACTGCCGTGGAAAGTCATTTTTTCACACGGTTATTAATACAACTGCCCTGATAAATTTGTTTAACGGCCGTTATACAAATAATCACCGTTAAAAACTCAATGTTTTTTTTAAAAATACTACATGAATTTTTTTTACTACCTACCTTCCTGCAGTTTACAAACCAAATCAACCATCAGAGCAGAAGAATATGCAAAACAATTTCAAATGACCATATGAACATTAACATCCAATTCTTATTGAATTACCTAATATATCAACAAATAATTAACTAATTAATAATCAAACAATGAACTAAAATGTAAGGAATGACCTAACTATTTCACATTTTCAAAATTCTCTAGCGATGTTGTTGACAAAATGTCCCTTATCAAGTTGATTTCCTCCATGTCATATGGCACAACTTTTTGGAATGCCTGTAAATAAAAAATGACGTAGTCATTAGTCAACTTGATCAAAAATGTGAAAAGAATTGAAGAATTACATGCAATGTAACCTATATTTACCTCATTTAATTTTTCAGTCACTCTTGTTTCAATGATGTCATTCATATAGCGGATGACATAATATTCACATTCAACACTCTCAGATTGACTACGGTACTAAGAGAATGAAATATAAAATTAAATATTAGACTTTGATTATATAAAAAAATTTATAAACATTAACTTTGATTATTGAAAAGATTTATAAGCATATATTTAGCTCAAAACAACATACTTGTGGGAGAATCCATGTTGGTGGTTGCCTATTTTGCTGCTTGGTCACAACATTAAAACTATGAAAAGCTCTATCAGTAAAAAAAAAAAAAACGTTTTCATAAACTTTACATGTAATAATTATATAAACATAAACTAACGTTCAATGACATCTCTGTTTTCTTTGTTATGACTTCCACGGAGAGAATCAAACTAGTAAACTTTGTTATCAAAAAGGGTACATACAAGTAGGGTCTAATGATAACTGCAAAATACGAACTATGTTAATTATAATCCTATATATATAACTTGTGTATCTCAAATACAACAGTATATTTATCCTTCTACATAAGATGCAAAATATATTTTCTTTTTTAACCGAGTCATTGTGGTCATCATGTAGATCGACCTCACTTTCACAGTATCAGTCCACCTATTTCTTGCCTTCAAGTTCATCAATTTCAACACGGTTGTCAACCTTGTGTAATCATCTTTACATCCTGGATACAAAGGCATCTCTACATCACTACACAAGGTTTCACATGTGAGAGAGAATTATGTAGAGGACCCAGACTATATGTCACGAAACATATCTGAAATTCTATCATAAAGTCTTCATTCAAAACCTTCTCCTTTCTAGACAGTGTAGTCTTTCTAATTTCTTCATGCCAATATCCAATTTGTATACCTCAATTTATCCCATCACAGATAAGATGCTCTCTTATCTCAGGAACACTCCGCCAACTATTGTTTAAGTATTTAACACAAGGACAATAATACAATCCATCTCTTTTACTAGGGGCATTTCTCTAAGTAAACTCAAGAAACCTTTTAACCACATTCTCATATTCTTTGCTAATTCTCTTAGCTTTCATCCAACTATGATCTGTTGTTTTACAGAGTCAATGAGTATAGTTGTCATTACTTTTAAAAATTAGATTAAGTAATTTCTAAAAAAAGAGTCATATATAGTGAATGAGCGAAAATGTTAATAAAAATATATAATTAGACAAACATATATAAGTTTTGTAAAATAGTTAATAATAATTATTTTTGTTATTTTAGTCAAAATCAAAACTATTCTTCATAACATATTTCCACATGCATAAAGTTTTATAAAAAATTTCAATTAATTTAATATAATTTCTTTTGGAACACTTGCCTCTAATTTAATGTCATAGAAAAAATAAAATTAGATTTGTATATAAAATTCAGCTTTTTGTAAAAATAAATTAATACACATACTTAAAGAAATAAATTTTTGTAAAAATATTATTCCCTTTAGGTCCTCCATTCTAATTTCCCTATAACAAATCTCAAATTATTTAAAAAATAGACAAATCAATCAATCAACCAAACCAACAATGTAATAAACAAAGACAGGATAAATTTGAAAAAATATAATAAATAAAACAAAAGTAACAATTCAATCTCAAACCAACTCAATGTAAATATTTTTAGAGTTCAAACTTCTGAATGCAAAACGGGAACACAAATGATATCCATTTACTATGAAATTTTAAACAATACTTTATCATCAATCAAAGTTTATAATGAAATTTTTTTTTTACAAAACACTAAACATATTATTTATTAGTAAATTCTCAAGCTTATTACAAAAAAATACCAAAAATTCGAAATAAAAATAAAAAAATTAAAAGAAATCAAAAACTTCAAAACTAATCAACTTTAAACATTTAAACATGTTTTTAATATCATATATAGGAAGAAATTGAGGTTTTCTAATACCAAATGCCACCAATAAACACCTCAAGCACATAAAAAGCGTAAAATAAACAATGCAAGACATTTAAAATGTAAAATCAGTCAATCGATTTGAAATACAATAGATTTTTATGGTCAAAACATCTAAGAGACCAAGAAAAAAAAAAGAAAATGATACTCACTTAGTGGAGATGATTCAAATGCGAGAAGATGGGTGGCAAAGACGGCGGTAGACAGTGGCAAGCTACCATAAGTGAAATGGAGGACTTTAAATGACAAGAAAGAGGGGAGAATGGCAGGTAATGGCAGTTCAGTGGTGGTGGGACAGAGGGAGACCACAGCGCATTGATGTGAAATGGTGAAAATGTGAAAAACTAAACCCTATCACGGTATATTTTAAAACTTTCCACAACGGTTGTTAATAAAACCACCGTGAAAAGTGAAGCGTCACAGCATGTATTTATAAAAATGTTACCGCTTTTTTTTAGAGTGTTTTTCTTTTTAACCGCTGTTGTTTTGCATCGTTATATGTATTTTTTCTAGTAGTGTAATGTCATATTATAAAACTAATTAAATCTTTTACTTTTGTTACTTATATTAATTAATTAATTAATGTATATTCTTATTTATAGGTGCAAGATGGTCGATACAGTGGAAATCCAGGAGCCAATAAAACTCAGTCGCCACATTATAATAAAGATAATTAATTAGCTTAACTGGCAGATTATTGGCTATACAAATTTGGCTTAAGTTATAGTAGTACTAGTAAGGACTTTAACGTAATTCTAGCTGTTGTAACGGAATATATAATTGACTTTTATTACTAGAAAATATGCAGAATATGTACTGGCCATTTAAACCGATGCGAAGCTAAAAGCTTCCAATGTTTAATTACGGTTCTTGAAGTGTGACCATTGGGCTCGGTTGGGATGATCATCTTCCCCACTAATTGTTTCTTTTGTTTTTCAAATAACCCAAGAAAAAGTGGGCTAGAGAGAATAAGTAGGAAAAAAGGATAATCAATGCTAAGAAATTAATTAAAATTTTAGATGGTTTAAGCGTGTATATTTTTTTTGGGTGAAAAAAACCTTATTAGTGTTAAAAAAATTTACAGAAAAATTTAGAGAGATTTAAAAGTTTATATTATGAATAGGACTATGCTTACTCTAAAATTAGTCATCTTATTCTATTTAAAAGTTACTTTTGAACATGTTTTATGCAAACTGAAATAAATTTTAAACTTTATTAACTTTACTTTAAAATTTAACGACTTTTCAATTTAATCGATATTTAATGTAAATTCTACACACCACATGAATATAAATTTAACAAAATAATAAATGGAGGATAAAATTATATATTTATATGACAAAATTTTCTTTCTTCCCTCTAAATAGTACCAACAAAATTTTTTCTCTCTCTATCTTGTAAACAAAACTAGAGAAATATATTGTGTCTTATATAGAAGACCGAAGGAAATAATTAATCAGATGTTATACGAAAGAAGGGGAAAAAAAAGTCAAGGGTGATTTTTGATTGGAAACTACTACCTTTAATTTTTAATATAAGAGTTAGATAACTAATTCATGAATATTAAAAAAATTAGTTAAATTCATTATTTATAATATATATGTGTTGTTTTTCTTAAAATACTTTTATTAATAATTTGTATTAGAATAATGAAAATTCTCTAACGTGTATAATCATAATTTTTGTGAAAAAAACATCATAATTTTTGTGGGAAAAAACATGTAAAATCATAATGGGGACTATTTTGAGAAAATAAATAAATAAATAAATATAAAAATAAAATAGATTAATTTTTTATATTCAGAACCAAATTAAATCTCCAACTAATTCTTATATTTAGCACCACAAGTAGTATGAAGGAACTGTATGTATCTAAAAGTTTTTTTTTAACTTAATATCATTTAGGAGGAAAGGTTAAAAAAAATACCCAAGAAGAGTGAAAAAAATTTTTTAAAAAAAGAAACAATATTGTCACATTTTCAGTTAAAAAATTGACATTAACTGAAATCTGGCGATATCATTCATTTTTTAATACTTTTAGGACTACATTGAATAATTTTTTTTAATATATTTATAATTTTTTTGTGTGAATATTTTGAGAACAAAATTGCCTTTCCCCCAGAAAACAATTGTTTCTTTTGAACAAAAAAAACTAGATAGACTTGTACAGATTTTTCATATGGCGTGAAAGGTGGGGCGGTCCTCGTTTTTGTCTTTTTCTCATGGATGATGGATTATTGACTAGGTCGTCCCTGTCTGTCAAACGCACCATAAATTGGCAGGGTCACGGAGGAGACGATTTTATCGGAAGGAAAAGTCACTGAATAATAGTTGATAGATGGAGGAGACGATTTTATCGAAGGAAAAGTCACTGAATAACAGTTGATAGATGGCTGGCTCCTTTAAACATATGATATCCTGAGCTAACACCTGGTTTCAACTAAAAAAAATCACTGAATAACAAGTAACTAATTAAAATTAGTTAAAACTAACAAATAAATTAGAAATATATTTTTATAATAAATAAGAAAAATAATGAAATAAAATGTATGAGAAATCAAAATATGACAGGAGAAAAATAATTTAGAACAACATTAAAAAATGCATTAAATATTAAAACAAATTGAAATTGAAACTTATAAAATAGATTATACTCCTTCCTAAATTTGAAACTTATAAATAAGATAGAAGGAACACTTAAAATCAACATTGGAAACCTTTCAACTTCCCTCCCCCCTTCCCTTTTTATCTCCATCATTAGGTGAAATTTAAATACTTCCCCATGTCGTTTTTATAATAGCTTAAAATTTGAATTACCTTACACTTATGTTTGTTTCAACATTTAATTTTTTTTTCATTTTGTTCCTGATTAATTTTATGTATTGCATTAATTAAAATGTTTACTACATTCTCCTTCATACATTTTATCTCTTACTTGTAATTATAAATAATGGTATGCCTGAAAAAAAGTTCATTTATTACATATTATTACTTTTAACTAATTTTAACTATTTTCTTAAACTGTGTAATTTAGTTAGCAGGCTCTTATAAAAACGATTAGAGGAAGTAATTGAGATCTAATATCTTATAAAAAATATTATATTATGAAATAGCAAAAAATACATAAATAAATTTTTTTGATAAAAAATATATAAATAATTTTATACCGTTAAAATATGATTTTTGTAACAACGGTTCTTTCAAAACCATTTTAGATTAAATCCAACAATTTATTTGAAAGATTAACAATGATAGAAAAGAAAAAACCTTAAAATTTTAAAATCATTATCATGGTTAAAAGAAATAAACTTATAATACGAGCAACATCAATTATTAACTTGGGCTTTGGACTTCCAAAGTCCATAAATACTATTCAACTCTTAGCCCAAACCAAACTTATACTTTCCAACATACGAACTGATAAATTATTTTTAATATAAGCTATAGAGCCCATTAGTCAAAAGTCAATACTTTCAAAAGAGTGTCACATGCAGAGTCTGAGATGTCTCTAGCCTTCTAGTGGCCCTATCATACCAGATAGTAGTAATTAGAGGTATTAGTTTACGACACTAGAGTAGATGAGCCCTATGTGGCAATATATAACAAGTTAGCATATAGAACAAAAGCAGGGAGGCTATACAAGTTATAACAGCACACTATGCCTCTGGAGCCTTCTCTGATAGGCCACCACTTGTACTATCACTTGAAGATAGTAAAAACCATGAGGTGAGACAAATGCCTTAGTAACCAACTCTCGAACTCATCATACATACTAACACATGCTCTTGAAGTGTCAAGTGAGACAGTTATTAATTCTCGAACAACATAAATATATCCATAGAAATATAATTTCAATAATCTAAACCCTCACTGTGGGGGCTAACATACAAGCCACATAGGTCTATCCCTCACTGTGGGGATTAATCAGACATATAGGCCTATCCCTTATTCTGGGAGACGAATAAGAAGCCACAAAGGCCTATCCCTCATTATGGGAGACGAAGGAAGAAGCCAACCAATGTGCACCAATGGCGGCCTTACCACGTGGTAGGATAAAGCTCAATCCAAAATCCAAATAACAATCAATCATTCACAATATAACAAAAATGTCTCTATTTTTTTCAGTATAATCTATAAGATATAAATTATATATCTTTCCAAACTTCTCCATCACAATTCCAAAAATCTCACAAGATAATTTTTATAGCTCAAAGTTATAATATACTCAAGTTCCAAACAACAAATACTATTCTAAAATAACAAAATACTTTCAAACAACATGTTAACATATATAACAAGTGGAAAGTAGTTATCTCTCACCAAACTAATAGTAAGGATTACCACAAGGTCAATTTTTGCTTAGCCAATAATTAATCTACACAATTAATATAACCACATATTAATATAAGCTAATTAATTAAGCTTCTATATATTATTTAAATTTCTAATTTAATTGAATTTTTATTCTAAATTCTCGCAACTCTCATAACCCAAAAATTAAGTATAACTTAAAATTTCCTAAAAGCCAAATTATTTATTTACAACCCCCAAATTATTTACCTTAATAAAAAGGATTTTCCAAAATTTTCAAATATAAAATTATTATGTTCTAAATTCTAAAAATCTCAATGTAAGTTTAAACCTCAAAATCAAACTATCAGAAAGTCAATAATACTTCAAATATTCATAAATAAATAATCTGTTCAAAGCTTTAATGGTATAACTATCATATATATATATTTCCATAAATAATAAACTTTTTAACTAAAATAATTATTTTAAAACCTCTGATTACCCAATAAATAAAACTGAATCGATTAAAATCTCAATAATATGTCAAAGTACCCAAATAAATTATTTAACTTAATTTTAATTGGTAAAAACGTAATATAAATCATATATAACCGATTTTTCAACTAGAAAAATCCATTTAAGCACTAAAAACCAACAAATGGACAAATCTAACCGATTAAAGTTAACAACTCATTTACCTCTAAATTTCCATTATCATCTTTTACCAAAACTCTATATTTATATCATATATAAGTATCAAATTTTCTCTAAACACTATAGTAATACTGTTATTAGGAAGCCTAAAATATATAGAAAATATTCATGAAGAAAGTTTGATGAAAAGAAGTAATGTTATGTACCTAAATTATCTTTAAAGGTTTCCTTCTCTCTCACAACGATTGCTCATCGGCTTCTTGCTCTCTCCCACACTATTTCTCTCTTTCTTCCTTGCTCTCTCTTTCTTTCCCGCACCCTTGTCTCCTGGCTCTACTCTCTCTCTTTTATCTCCCATCTTTCAATTACCCAGCACAAATTTTCTTTTTGCATTTAGTTCTCCTTCTCCAAAGTCTTCATTCCTCCTCCTAAAGTCTTCTTTTTGATCCAAATGCTTCCATTTTTTCCACGCCTCAATTTTTTCCATGCATCAACTTTCCACGAGTCAATTTTCCATGCCTTAACTTTCCACTGAAGCCGGTGGAAAACAGCTACTTCTTCTCTCTTTTTATTTTTAAATATTATTATTTTATTATAAAATATTATTTTATTATTTATTTGTTTACTAAATCCTAAAATAAAATTTAGGATATCACAATTTTTACGGGTGTATATTTTTGTTGATTTTTTTTTATCCTTTGCAGTTTTGATAGGCAATATTTCAATAGTTTAATTATATACATTATTCGATGTTATAATAATGTTTTTACATGATATTAAATTTTGACCGTTTAAAATTAATCTAGCAATGAATATAAGAAGTGAAGAGGTTCTCTTTTGAGCAACCTTGGATGTCATTTAGTGGAACGACAAAAGGAATCTTATTTATTCATACGAATTTATTAATATCACTCGAGTTTGTTTGAGGATTATAAGTGAATTTTATAATTTTTTCTATACAATTTTACATTTGTTATTATCCTACTTCCCCCCAGTTAGAATAAAGGATATGATGAATTTGTAACCACTCAAATTTCACCAAAATATTTTCCTTTCTATCTTTTTCTCCTATTTTTACTAGTGACATTTTTGTTATCAATGCATGCGTAAATGGTTACTCATTAGTATTTTAAAATAGGTAACGCTCATTTAATTCTCTAACTCCATATAAGATTGAAGTTTGATCCTTAATTTTTAAAAATATTTTTTTTCAGTTATCTAACCCTAACTTCATTAGTCACAAATGTTGATTTTTGTGACAAATATTATTATTTTGAAAATTATAATTAATATGATAATTTTTTAGAACATTTTGTTGACGTTTCAAATTTCAGTATCTGAATATTTTTTGTTAAGTGCATTAGGGTTAAAAAAACTGAAAAGATAGTTTATAGAATTAAGAGATCAAAATGAAATCTCATGTAAAATAAAAGAGTAAAAGGACACTTTTAGTTTTCAAATATGTAGATTAGTCCTATTGTTTGTGTGACAATCAATATTTTGAAATGATTTTAATTTTGATTGTTGATTTATCTTTCTCAAGTCAGAACCTCATTTTATTGATGTTTAAAATCTTTTTATATATTATTGAAACAAATAAACAAAATGTTCTGTTAAAAATAGCGACTACATGCAATAAATTAAAACATTGCATTCTAACTAATTATAAAACTTGCTGACTAATTAATCAAACTCTTTATTCTAATTAATAACTTTTACGGATGATAATTTTAAATTTTTGCAAAAAATACCTAATTTTAACTAATTTTATTAATTTATATAAAGTTGCTATTACATGTTTATAATAAGTATCCGGGATTAATACACACAAATATAACATTTAAAAGGCAAATTAAGGTAAACTCCAGAAACGATGGACTTAGTCAGCACCTGATCTCCCAACCACAAGGTTACATGGAGATAGAGACATTTACGATATATTACCTCTGGTCCTTAATACTACCTCTGGTCTTAAAAACCTCATTTGTAGTCTGCAAATGAGATCTTATAGTTAAGATCAAAGGTAGTATAAGACTTAATTGATTAAATGAGGACCCAGAGATAATATCTTATAAATAGAAACAACACAACACAAGCCTCATCACCCAAATCTCAAACACTTTCACTAGTACTCTTAGTTCTTACCATTGTCACAATGAGGCTCTTCTCCTTTCTCTTCTTTCTTCTTACCCTAAGCCTAATGTCTCATCAGGGCACTGAAGCCCAATCAAACTTCTTAAAATTCTTCTGTGGTAACGGGACTACTGATGATAGCAACAGTACCTTTCAGACCAATCTCAAAAACCTTTTGATGAATATCTCCAACACGCAAATTGACTATGGCTTCTACAACTTCTCCTTCGGCAATAACTCCGACAAGGTTAACGCCATCGCACTCTGCCGAGGAGATGTTAAGGAAGCAGATTGTCGTAGTTGTCTCACAGATTCAAGGGTTCTTCTTCTCCAAGTGTGCCCTAACGTGAAGGAGGCGATCGGGTGGTACGATAACTGCTTCCTGCGATACTCCAACCGAACCATATTCGGTCTCATGGAAACATCGCCATATTTCTATTTGTGGAACACACAGGATGCGTTGGAGAAAGACCAGTTCAAGAGTGTGGTGACGAAGATGATGAATCTTCTAAGAGACAGGGCTTCTTCCGGCAACTCTATTCGGAAGTTCGCGGCGGCGAATGCGACAGGTCCAAGCAATCAGACGATATATGGTCTGGTGCAGTGCACGCCAGACTTGTCACAGAACATTTGCAGAGCTTGCTTGAATGGAGCAATCTCAGAAATTCCAAAATGTTGCAATGGAAATAGAGGTGGCAGAGTGGTACGACCTAGTTGCAACATAAGATATGAGACTTACAGCTTCTTTGATCTTGCGGCTGCACAACCATTCATATCATTACAGTCACCGCCGTCTCCTCTTCTGCCACCTGCTCTACCAACGACACCCAAGAAAGGTATCAATATTTGCATTCAGTTCACACACACACACACGAGGTAAAAGATTATCAGAGTCAATCTCTATCTACTTATTGCGTATCCCTCTAGAATTTGCTTGAATGAGGCAATCTCCGATTTACATGTTATACTTATGAGCACAAAATCTTGTTTTTTTGGTACAGGAAAGAGAAACACAACAGGAATTGTTGTTGCCATAGTTGTGCCAACTGTTGCGTTCATCGCACTAGTCATCTTCATCGTTATTATTAAGGCCAGAAGGCTAAAGAAGACTATCCGAAGTAAGTCAATGTATTATAAATTATGAAAAATTAATCTTTTAACCCCTCTAATTTTAGCTCGATTGCAACTCAGTTTCTATATATTATTAAGTCACTTTCTAAAGTTTTGACTCGGCTGCAACTCAATTCCTAAGTAGCAACCATTGCCCTAAACTTCAAGAAATATCAATTTTATTTTTTTAAAATATGGAGACTAATTTTTTTTATTAAATGGTTAAATTATAGAGATTGAGTTATAACTTAGTCAAAATTATAAGGACTGTGTTACAACTGACATTGATTTATAATTGAGTTGAAACATTGATTGATTACACGTATAATCAATCAATCTCAATTCAATATAAAATGATAAAGTATAGAGAAGTTCAATATTCAATGAAAGCATACAAAACAAGGAGTCCTGGAAAATCATGTCCAACATTATTTTAGTTGAAAAATATTTTCTTATGTCGCTTTAACCCTCTTGCGTACATGCACTTGCGCTGCCATGCGTAACGTAGCCGGAGAAGATAAAGATGAAATCATGACCGTTGATTCATTGCAAATGGACTTTGAAACCATCAGAGCGGCAACGAATGATTTTTCTGATGCAAATAAGCTTGGACAGGGTGGATTTGGACCTGTTTACTTGGTAAGAAATTAAATTATACAGTATTAAATTAAATATTATTCAAACGGAATATTCCAGTTCCTGTATTTTATATTATATCAAAACTCACGTATTTGATTTTTTTAAAATACACAATTTCAGGGTAGGCTATATAATGGACAAGAGATAGCTGTAAAAAGGTTGAGTAGAGATTCTGGGCAAGGTGAGATGGAGTTTAAGAATGAAGCGTTGCTGGTGGCCAAGCTACAACATCGGAATTTAGTGAGGTCACTTGGTTTTTGTCTCGAAAAAGAAGAAAAGCTCCTTATTTACGAGTTTGTTCCCAACAAAAGCCTTGATTGCTTCATCTTTGGTAAGTCAATATTAATGTTTGATTCTGTGATGTCATCTACGTGTATATTTAAGCTTTTCTTCTGATTTCAGATTACCCTATTGCCAAGTTTCTTTGACTTCTTTTAGACAAGTCGAATTCAAAGGATCACTAGATATGTACAAGTCACCTTGTAACGTCTGTATTTATGTAGATTCCGTCAAAAGGGTGAAATTGAATTGGGAAAAGCGCTACAAAATTATAGAAGGCATTGCCAAAGGCCTTGCATACCTTCATCATGATTCTCGAATACGAATTGTTCATCGTGATCTCAAAGCAAGCAACGTGCTCTTAGATGAAGAGATGAATGCTAAAATATCAGACTTTGGCATGGCAAGATTATTTGTGATAGATCAAACTCAAGCCAAGACAAGCACAGTTGTTGGGACCTAGTAAGTTTATTGATTTATGAGATTAATGTTATAACACTGGAGACATAACTTGACCTTTTTCCCCCCTGCTAGCGGAGATATCACTTGACTAACCAAATTTAAATATACTCATTATTCTTATAAAATATCTGACAGTGGATACATGGCACCGGAATACGTGATGAATGGAACCTTTTCAACTAAATCAGACGTCTTTAGTTTTGGAGTATTGGTTTTAGAAATTATAAGTGGCCAGAAAAAAGGTCAATTTCAGAATGGAGAAAATGAGGAGCACGTAGTAAGCGCGGTAAGTACATGCCCTTTATCCATCCAAATCTAATCTTAGTACTAAAGTCAAAACTAGCCATGAATTTCTCAATAGTGTTTAAGTGAAACATACATTCAGAAAAAGAAAAAACATAAAATTGATGTGGTAGTAGCTAATTATTGAACAAGCTGTTTCAGGTTTGGAAAAACTGGACAAAAGGGACATTGGCAAATATTGTGGATCCAACGTTGATGGAGGATGCTGGGTCAAGAAATGAAATAATGAGATGCATCCACATAGGGTTACTGTGTGTTCAAGAAAATGCCGAACACAGGCCAACAATGGCTTCCATTGTTCCAATGCTTAGTACTCATTCAATCACCCTTCCTGTTCCTTCAGAACCTTCATTTTATATCTGGAGAAGCTTACCAGGAATCAAATCACTATCTTCTGGAGATCAATCCGCCGACGGATCAATAAATCAGCTTTCAGTGTCAGAGCAGTATCCTCGGTAGCTATAATATGTTGTAGGAAAAATTACTATGTTGTCCCAAAGAGAAAAAAATATAATTATGATATATGTATGTGTGTGTATTTTGATTTCCTGTGTAACACTACTATGAGTAAAAACATATATGCAGTGGTTTTATATAATTATGCACCTCAATATACTCATGATTAGCTTTTGTGAATTATGATATGGTTTGTGTGTATGTGTATCGGATAATACATACAACTAACGAACAATAGAGTTTTATTTTATTCATGTAATTGATAAATACCGAAAGTAAAGGGGATCCCTTATTTTGAATTAAGCCAAAATAAAAGGATAAATTAAAATATGAGGTAAAAATAACAAAATGAATAACATTCTAAAATAAGAAGTGAAAGGTTGGGGGTGATGATTTCCTTAGCATTTCATAAAAACTATAATTAGCTTCCCTTTAATTTATTTGTATAATGCAATTATTGCTAAATTAACTCAAGACTCTAATTTTTTTTGGGCCGAACTCAAGGCTCTAATTACTTGTTAATACCTTTTCAATCATTTATAGTTAAATAAATTAAAGAGTGTTTATACAAATAAGTTAGAACATGTGAATTAGAGTTTTATATATTAAGTAGCTTCTTCTGAAATGTTAAGAGAAAAATTGCATTGACAAACCTTTCACTACTTATAATTGAGTCTAGAACTTGATTTCTATTCCCCCCCCCCCAAAATATAGCTTAGCATTTGGTAATATTTTATCAGCATTCAAAGGCTTAATGTTATTATTTTTTTGTTAATAGTTTTGAGGTTAAAGGACTAAAAGTATACTTTTAAAAGTTAAGGGATCAAACTGAAACCTTACGTAAAGTTAAAAGACTAAATATATATTTTAACCAATAATAATGCCAGCATCCTGGAAAGAAATGTCAAGAAGGTGATAATCTGGAAATCAGCAATTATCTTCAAAGGTAGATGAGACTCTCTTTCCTCTCCTTTCATGTCAATTTCCAAACAAAATTGACAGCTAATTAAATATAAATGGAGAAATCTCGTGCGTCTTAAAAAAGATAATCAGAAATATAATTATAAAAAAAAATTTTAACAATTGAATGACAAATTCTGGGATAAAAATAGGAAAAATTACAATTAGGTTCCATCCAAGAAAATTAAATATAAAAAGGTCTCTTAAAATTAAGAAATTATTCTGAAGACCTTATTGTAATAAATTTTATTTGTTCAGTTACCAAATTACCTTTTTTTCCCCTAAAGTTTGCATTGACAACTGAAAGAGCAGTGATTGACAACTTAGGGTGCAAGGATTGACAACTATTGAGGAAGGTATTGACAATTCATGTATTAGATTTTGTGATGTGTTGAAAAAATGTATTGTCAATACTTGCGGTGATAATTGTTAATTCATACATTTTAAGTTGTTAACGACTGCTTTTTCAGTTGTCAATACAAATTTAAAAAAAAAGAAAGATAATTTGGTAATTAAACAAATAAAATTTATTGCAAAAAAGTTTCTTGGGACTTTAAGATAATTTCATGATTTAAAGAGACTTGTTTGTATTTAATTCCCTTGGGTGGAGTCTAAATGTAATTTTTCCTAAAAAATAAAGACAAGATTCAAACTATTCTCTTATATTTGAAATTTTTAATAGGAAATTTTTAATAGGACAATACTTACATTAAGTATTTTTCTTATGTCCATTATGTGAAGTTTTTCAATCAAATTTAGCCATGTCTACTTTTTTAAAAATATTATCATTAAACTATTTTTTTACCAGCATTTTCATTAAACTATTAAACCCATATGAAAAAATATATACGATACAGATTATGTCCATTAAAAAACTTGATATAATGGATATAACATAAAGAATTTGATGTAATTATTTTCTTTTTTTATAATGATATATAATATGTATGTATATTTTCTTCTATCATCTCACAGTGATTCTTCCAATATATGAAAATACATGTTGATGAGATGAGACAGCTCCCTTAGACGTAGGACGCAAGGCATAATGGTTTTTCCATCTAAGAAAATTGACTTCACAAATCAAAACGGAAACATTGTGCCTCCGCATACCTGTAAGGCTGTAATGGGTCCACCAAGCTTAATTTCTTCCCATTAAATTAATGTAGTCTTTTTACCCTACTAATGCTGGGACAATGATATATGAAGACCTGAGGAATGAATTGATATAAGCAAGGTAGCGTAATTTTTCATCTCAGAGAGATTCTTCCAATATGAAAATACATGGTGATGAGATGAGACAGCTCCCTTAGACGTAGGACGCAAGGCATAATGGTTTTTCCATCTAAGAAAATTGACTTCACAAATCAAAACGGAAACATTGTGCCTCCGCATACCTGTAATGGGTCCACCAAGCTTAATTTCTTCCCATTAAATTAATGTAGTCTTTTTACCCTACTAATGCTGGGACAATGATATATGAAGACCTGAGGAATGAATTGATATAAGCAAGGTAGCGTAATTTTTCATCTCAGAGAGATTCTTCCGATATGAAAATACATGTTGATGAGATGAGACAGCTCCCTTAGACGTAGGACGCAAGGCATAATGGTTTTTCCATCTAAGAAAATTGACATCACAAATCAAAACGGAAACACTGTACCTTCACATACCCCTAATTGGTCCACCAAACTAAATTTCTTCCCATGAAATTAATGTAGTCCTTTTACCTTACTAATGTTGGAAAAATGCATGATATGTAGACAGGGGATGAATTAATATAAAGCGCAATTTTTCAGATGATAATGAAAGCAATAAGGCAATTAGTCAACGAAATTGTTGTGATTGTTATCATTTTTTCTTGAAGTGTTTGGTATTTACTATTTAGTATGATAGAATGAGTTGTTACTAAATTTTTTATATTGGCAGTAATACTCGAACTTATTTACTCCATCCCGTCATTATGGCAAACTTCAAATAATGTATAACCAAAAAATTGCTAAAATTAGTTAAAAACAATAAATAAGTAAGAAATAAACTTTTATTTTCAAACATAGCCTTATAATAAATAAGAAAAATGATGAGAGAGAATATATAGAGATAATGAGAGAAAGTATGACAAATGAGAGATAATAAATAATTAAGTGTAAAACTAAAAAAAAATACATTCCATGTTGAGATAAACCCAAATTGAAATTTATAAAATAGGCTAAATTTTTTTTCAAACTCAGCTTATAAATAGGAGCATACAGAGTATAAAATATTAGTTCATTATAGCTACATTCATTTATTTTCAAGGCATAGTTAACGAGCTATTATTATTATTGTTGTTGTTATTACTATTATTTCTGTTTTGATGAAATGTGTTGGAAGTGATTAACTTATAAATAAAGCAAGAGAAGTTAATTATTTATATTATAAAAGAATAAACTTGAAATGATTGAATTAAGGTCGCTATAAGTAATTTAATTAATTTGTCGAACTCCCCAACCACTCCCTCATTTTTTTTCTTGCACCCACTGAAGTGTTGAAAATGTAATCCTTTTAGAGATTGTATATGATTTGAACTGATGGAGTATATAAGTGGGAAGAGCCAAGACATGAAAAAGAATTCTAGCGGCACCCTTTCTGTATTAAGCCACAGAGACATGGTCTCTGTACGGCGAAAACAAGACCCCACACAACCTTTGCAATAAGTCAAGGCTCAGTGAAAAGTGACAAGTCCATCCAATTAGGTAATTTGGACTTAGTCATCCCATTAATTAATAATTGGTGACCTCTTTTCTTCCGCCCATTAATTAATAATTAAACCACCCAATCGGGAACTGTATAGTCTGTACGAGAAGACTCAAATGTCAAGTCACTAAACCTAATCACGAATTATTGATTGAGTTTTAATCTTATGTTGTATAATGACACAAAAAAAAAATTGTACTATGAGTTTTTCGTTTCCCTTATATACAAAGGCCAGCCACCACGCACTCTCTTTGTGCGTCTCTTTCAATTGTAGTGAAGAAGAGGCTGAAAAAACGCAAGGCTATTGAATTTATTAATTACCCCCAGTGCTTGCTATCTTTGCGTCTCTCTTTCAATAGTGAAGAAGACTTTAAAAGTGCGTAAACATCATATTGTGCCGTATTTCTAACAGTTAGGCATCTATTTTTTCCTACCCTTTTATTCTTATAGACTAATGTGGAAGTAACGAATTATTTAATTACCCTAAAGGAATCTAAACTCAAAATGACTAGTAAAAGTCGCATTAATTAAGTTTGGAACTTTGTCATTATCCCCACCCGCACTTTAGTTTACTTCTGACCAACAAGTCATCATTTTGCTAAATGACAATCCTCAACATCATATCCCAGTACCCGTTTTTTTGAATGGAAAGGAAAATATCATTCAAAGAAACGAAGCAAGGACAGTCAACGGTACAAGATTAAAGGCCGAAAAAAAAAAAAGAACAGTAAGCAATACACACGAGACATAGCAAAACAAATCATAAGCAAAATTAAGTTTACATATCAATTGAAATAATAAGATTAATGGTTTTCAGAGTATGATTAACTATTCCGTCAGTAGGTGCATAGAAATCATCATCATCTTAAAACCTAACCCAAGTTGCCCAGTCTGACTAGTGAGTCTGATCAAATTTTGGACAGACACGGTCTCTGTACGGCGAAAACAAGACCACATACAACCTTCGCAATAAGTCAAAGCTCAGTGAAAAGTGACAAGTCCATCCAAGTAGGTAATTGGGACTTAGTCATCCCATTGATTAATAATTGGTGACTTCTTTTCTATGAGATTTTCGTTTCCCCTATATGCAAAGGTTGGCCAAGAAGCACTATCTTTGTGCGTCTCTTTCAATAGTGAAGAAGACTTTAAAAGTGCGTAAACATCATATTGTGCCGTATTTCTCAGTGAGGCATCTATTTTTTCCTATCCTTTTATTCTTATAGACTAATGTGGAAGTAACGAATTATTTAATTACCCGAAAGGAATCTAAACTCAAAATGACTAGTAAAAGTCGCATTAATTAAGTTTGGAACTTTATCATTATCCCTAACCACACTTTAGTTTACTTCTGTCCAACAAGTCATCATTTTGCTAAATGACAATTCTCAAACATCATATCCCACTGCCCGTTTTTTTTTTTAATGGAAAGGAAAATATCATTCAAAGAAACGAAGCAAGGACAGTCAACTGTACTAGATTAAAGGCAAAAAAAAAAAAAAAGAAGAAGAAGAAGAAGAGAACAATAAGCAATACACACGAGACATGGCAAAACAAATCATAAGCAAAATTAAGTTTACATATCAATTGAAATAATAAGATTAATGGTTTTCAGAGTATGATTAACTATCGCTTCAGTAGGTGCATAGAAAATACGCACAATCATCATCATATTAACCCAGGTTGCTTAGTCTGACTAGTGAACTAATAAACTAGTTTTTTTGACCAACCTACCCAAATTTTGGATAGATCGATCAGCTTAGATTTTATGTCTTTTATTAGGCTTGAAATGGCATTTGTTGGATCATGCATAATTTATACACGGATATTCTATATACTTATGGATTAATGTTCTTGATATGAATATTATTTTAATTATGATTGGTCTAATTCTGGTAAATCATCATAATTTAAATTACTGTCTTCATCAGTTTATTAATCGATTTTGTTTTTAGTACCTTGACCTTAACAATCACCATGGCTAAGCCTAGTTCCTTTGTTTTACTTTATTTTTCCTCACCCTAATTTCTTATCACGGCACCAAGACCAACAAGACTTCCCAAAAATCTTCTGTCGCTACGGCTCCCTATAGGACAGAGTCCTCAACGCCCAAACGCCGTGGTTTTATGTAGGAGAGAGGCAATTAAATGATTTTTCTCCATGGCCTGGACGGTTCGAACCTCTCCTATTTTCTTCTCATCTTCTTCCCTTCTCTTTCATTGACTTAATATTTTAACAGTTCACATTTAATTTTGTTAAAACTATTATTAAAATATAAAAAATAAATTATAAAAATAAATAAATAATAAATTAAAAACTATATTAAAATTTAATTCTAATGGTTTTTCAATGCACTAAATGTTTTTAAATTTTTTTATAAATGGTTTATAAAAAATTAAAATCTAAACTATTAAAATATTAATCCAATGAAAGAGGAGGAAAGAGGATATATATATACACACAGCTACAAGGCTAGCAAATTGGGTAATGTAGCAGGGTGAGTATAGGGCTATTCATGATTGTGACTAAAGGTTTTTTTTTAAAAAAATAAATCAATGCCATCTTTGTTTCAACAAGAATTTAAACGTCCAGAAAAATCACTATAGCCTACTATTTCTAATTTAGTGGGGGAGTCTTCATTTTCATATCTCTTTCTCGTAACGCTGTGTGATAAATTATTTACCCTGAAAAATCTAGACTCAAGAGATGACTACAAGTCGTTCTAAGTAAAGTTTGGGCATTGTCACTCTCAATTTCCAAATTACACTTGGTACCATCTTCTAACCTAAATACAAAGAAAAGAAAAGATTAAAGACCTCAGTTAGACAATTCTCAAACCTACCTTTACTACGCACAAAGAAAACGCGTACAATAACCATGCCTCGGATTTCCTTTCTCTTCTTTCTCCTTTACCTAACAAGCCTAATTTCTCATCATGGCACTATCGCCCAGCAAGACTTCTTAAAGTATGTCTGTGGTGAAGGCCCCGCTAACAGCAATAGTTCCTTCCGATCCAACCTCAGAAACCTTTTACTAAACATGTCTTTCAACACACAAATCGACTATGGTTTCTACAACTTCTCCTCCGGCAACAACGCTAACAAAGTTTATGTCATCGGACTATGCCGAGGAGACATTACTGTACAAGATTGCCGCAGTTGCATCCAAGATTCGAGGGTGATTATTCTCCAAGTATGTTCACCTAATGCGAGGGAAGCGATCGGGTGGTACGACATCTGCTTTCTACGATACTCAAATCGATCGATATTTGGTGTGATGGAAACATCGCCGGGTTACAATTCGTCAGACAGCTCCGACGCTTTGGAGAAAGACGAGTTCAAGAATGTGCTGATGCAGATGATGAGTTATCTGAGAGAAAGAGCTGCTTCCGGAGACTCGCTCCGGAAGTTTGCGGTGGCGAATGCTAGTTGTCCGGGCAATCAAACCATGTACGGTCTTGCACAGTGCACGCCCAACTTGTCGAACAAGGATTGTGACATTTGCCTGAGTGGGGCAATCTCTGATATTTCTAAATGTTGCGACGGAAAGAGAGGTGGTCGGGTGGTCCGACCCAGTTGCTACATTAGATTTGGACCCGATAGCTTCTTTGACGCTTCTGCATACAATAATACACAATCATTTGTGCAATCACCGTTGCCTCATCTTGCCTCCAAACAAGGTAAATTTATATGATCAGGGCTTTTTTTTTAAAAAAATTAAACTAGATCAAGAAAATATAATTCTAAAACTGAAAATTACTGCCTAGGATCTGTGTTTGGATTAGTTGTGGAGAAATAATTTTGGGCTGTATATACTCCCTCCAGTCTATAATATAAAAAGTTGGTTACGTTTTCTCACAAAACAAAAAAGTTAGGAAAGTCTTTAAATATGTTTTAAATTGATAAAAGTTATTTATTTTATCTTTATTAAAGAAAGTGATTGGAAAATTCTCCCCTCTTTCTCTTGCATTTAAAACTCTCCCCTCTATGTAATAAGAGGTAAAAGTGAAAAACTATTATTAATTACTTTGTCAACATCTTATATTTTGGATTAAAATTTTCTTCTAGAAGACTTCTTATATTATGAACAAGAAAAAGTGTATCAGAAGAATTTTGTCTCAATTAATTAAAGAGGGTTGAGTTTAGCAGACAAGGTTAATCTCTTATAATATAGTGAATCAATATTAGAATTCCCATTTTAAAAAAAGTTCACAACTAATACTAAATAGTATCTCAAACAGGTTTCCAACGAGAATGAGAATATGCCTGTGCAGTGGCGTTTGTTACCCGTCATAATTCACGGTTGTTACCCTTATAATTCACGGGGACTTGCATTTCAAAATATCTTAACCCTTTTAAAAGGCATATATCAAGGCTATTTCTTTTTTTCTTTTATTTCCTTTTGGAAAATTTATTGAATTTAACTTATCAGGATCAACTTGTCAAAAATATACGTGCAAATTTTGCTTTGTGCAGGAAAGAGAAACAAGTCATCAAGGATTGTTATTGCCGTGGTTGTTGCCTTCACCGCAGGACTCACCTTACTCATCTTCATCGTTGTAATATATTTAAAACCAATGAGGACACCCAATAAAATGGAAAGTAAGTCAACGTCTTATGTTTATAATATTATAACATGGAACATATGAAAATGTTTCTATACAAGTGTGCATCGTCTTAACTAAATACACGGTTGCCAAAAATTTGATTAAATTATATAGATTAATTATTTATATTTTATTGAGAAGTCAAATCACCAATTTTTTTTATTAATGCTATTTTTGTCAAAAATTTAAATTTAGATTAAAATATATACTTTGAAAGTAAATAAACATGTATGTATATCCTGCAGAAATAATTCAAAATAGATAATTTATTTTTTTATATTGACTTTTAAGATTGAATGATAATTATTGTCCAATTTCAAGGTCGAAAAATTATTATTCATTTTTCAAATTAGTTATTAGAGGAACTTATTTTCATATGTAGTTGATATATAGTTATTAATAATAGATCATAACTCCCTGTACTATACTACCATCCATGCTTATATAGCTGAAGCTAAGGATGCAGCCGACTCATTGCAAATGGACTTTGAAACCATCAGAATGGCAACAAATGATTTTGCTGATGCAAATAAGCTTGGACAAGGTGGATTTGGAGCCGTTTACTTGGTAAGATACTAGTTGAAGATACCATTTCGATATTAAATATAAGACCTATTTTATAATGTAAATTATACTATAAAATAGGTTTTATATTTAGAGCCAAAGGAGTATATGACTAAATTGTTTTATAAGAAATAACAATAAATTTAGGTTCCTCCCATGCATTGCGTCACTCAAACTCAATGGTCTAGTTTTGTGTGTGCGCTTTTTTCTTTTGATATATAATTCCAGGGTAGGTTGTATAATGGACAAGAGATTGCTGTAAAAAGGTTGAGCAGGAATTCTGGCCAAGGTGATGTGGAGTTTAAGAATGAAGTGGTGCTAATGGCCAGGCTACAACATCGGAATTTAGTCAAGCTAGTTGGTTTTTGTCTCAAGAAAGAAGAAAGGCTTCTTGTTTATGAGTTCCTTCCTAACAAAAGCCTTGATTACTTTATTTTTGGTATGTTAGCTAATGTTAATCTTCCATGTCTTCCTTTGTTTTAATTTCTAGATCATAATAAACGATATATATTTGGAGAGGTTAAATTTCTAAAATATTAGTATCATGTTAAACTTCAATAGATTATTACTTTAAATCATGGAATGTGTTGTCCATGACTTCATGCAGATCCAATCAAGAGAGCATGTTTAAATTGGCAAAAGCGTGTCAAAATTATAGAAGGCATTTCTCGAGGTCTTCTTTATCTCCATCAAGATTCTCGAGTACGGATCATTCACCGTGATTTAAAGCCAAACAACATACTTTTAGATGAAGACATGAATGCTAAGATCTCAGATTTTGGTATGGCAAGGTTATTTGCAGTCGATCAAACTCAAAGCAACACAAGTACAATTGTTGGGACTTAGTAAGTTTATATATTCTAGATTATATACTATTGCTAGAGCTATTATTAGATTAATTAAGTTTAAATACTAATCATCTTTTCATACGCACATGTAGTGGATACATGGCACCAGAATATGTAAAACATGGAATCTTTTCAACAAAGTCAGATGTTTTTAGTTTCGGAGTATTGGTTTTAGAAATTATAAGTGGTCAAAAGAATGGTGAATTCCACATTGGGGAGAACATAGAGCATATAGGAACTGCTGTAAGTATTTCCCTTTATCAGTACTTGAATCAGCTTTGAAAAATCATTCTTCATTGTTTTTTAGGTTCTGCAACTAAACAAAGTATTCTTACAGGCTTGGAAAAGTTGGAGTAAAGGAATATTGTCAAATATTGCAGATCCAACATTATTGATTGAAGAAGAAGGCTCTTCAAGAAGTGTAATGATGAGATGCATCCAAATATGTTTACTGTGTCTTCAAGAAAACGCAGCTCATAGGCCATCAATGGCTTCCATTGTTACGTTGCTAAGTAGCTCCTCCTGTACCATCCCAGTTCCTTCAGAACCATTCTTTTATAATTGGACAAGCATGCCAAGTATTAAGATTATTCCATCGTCATCATTTGGAGATCAATCTGTTGAAGAATCGAGAAATGAACTTACTTTTACAGAGCAATTTCCTCGCTAGATCATCATTTTCAAGCATATGTAGGGGCCAAGGGACTTGAGAAATTTGTTATACTACTCATAAATATACACCTAGCTTTTTAAAGCTTTGTGTTATTAGGAGATAAATTAGTTGTAAATGGTTTCAAAATGCATGTGGAAATCTTGAGTACGCCACTTAAAGCAAGATTATTGTACAAAATATTGTAGTGACAACTAATAAAAAAATTGATGAAAATTTTCTGTTCAAAAGTTTTATTGGTTAGAGGGACCCAACGAAGACTTTCATTGATATTTTTTTCCCAAAAAAAGGGGTCAAAGCTCTGTATGGAGATACTGCTACAAGGCTCTAAATGAACCATGAAGCCCCGCACTAGTTTCCCCGTATGATCGCGACATATCCCTTCACAAGCCGCTTTAGTCATAGCAGCACTATAGGCTCCATCCATGTTAATCTTAATACAATTCTCCACCAGTGGGTGCCACTTCGTGTTAGGCTCACATAAACCTTATAGGGACTTCATTTCCAGGTAAGTCTAAGCTAAGCAAGCTAGGGCCGTCGCTTTAAAACAACTCGTCACCTCCATAGCTTTCTCAAAGACCTTTGTGTTTCTAGCTAACCAAATATTTCGACAAGCAACAGCAAAGCATATCCCCCATCTAACTCCATCTTGGTTCATAGTTTGAGAAATATTCCACTTAACCCAAGAAGTGACATTGGTGAAGTCGAAGAAATCTCGATGAAGAGAGATAGGGATGATTCCCTTCCATTTCTCACGAACCTGGGGGCATAAACACAACGCATGAAGAGTTCTTTCACTGCTATTCTCGCAGAAGGAGCACCTTTCATCTAATGTGAAACCTCTTAAGCATCGAACTGAGTTAGTCAAGAGGCATCCTCTAATAGAAGGCCATAGGAATGTCTTACATCATTGTGGTACCTTAAGTTTCCAAACCTTGCTCCATAACCCAGATTGGGAGTGATCTACCTGGTCATTTAGAATGTTGTACGCTGTCTGAAGAGTGAATTCTCCGTTGTTGGACTACCTTCATTTAGGCATATCAAGAGGAAGACCTTCACTGCCTATTCTGACTTTATCCACCTCTCTCAAGATAGACACAGGCAAAAGATCTTTGAAATGGTCCCAGCACCAGCCCCCCGACGGTGTCAACATATCATATACCAAAGTCTTTAAAGACAGCGGTTCATGATGAGTAAGCCACCTGTCATTCCAAAACTTAACCTACTAGCCATCGCCAATTATTGAAGCCCATCCATCAAGGCCCAAAAACAAACCCACAATGTCAAGTAGATAGAAATGCTCATTTGTTTCTGAGTCTTACCTTTACACGTGTTTCATTTGTAATGGACAATGTCCTCTATATATTGCGCTGGTTACTGTACACAAATACACAAGAAGCATTATACAATGTTCTGTCTGTGCCTCTGTCACTATGCTCTCCTCTTCTTGTTCCTTTATTCTATCTTGTTTCCAATATTATTCCATTATGGTATCAGAGCTGCGGCTGGCGTGATTGCCCAGCAACATGTCCAACTCACCTTCACCAAATATCTCTGCCACCACCACCCCACCCATCACTCCATCATCGTTATCGTCCGCTACCTCACCACCTATAACCGTCCCATCTGCCTTTCCTCACTATCTTACAACCAAACTCACTTTGGCTATTTCTGTGTGAAGGACGAGGAAACAGGAACACCTCTTCTTCAAGGACCGAGTCTTAGACGAATATACCATCTTTCTCCTCAAGCTCACCTTGGCGTTCGTACCACACCTCTTCACTGGCACCACCGACTTGGTCATCCTGCCTTCCGTGTTGTTCAACAAGTTCTCCACTCCAATAACCTCCCAGTTACCGGTTCTCATATTCAACATCATCAATGTCCTGCGTGTCGAACAGCAAAAAGTCATCGTCTTCCCTCTCCTCCCTCTCCTCACTGTTCCAAGTTTCCCTTTCAATTAGTCTTTTGTGATGTATAGGGTCCATCCCCTCTTGTGTCTGTAAATGGTTTCAGATATTATGCATCTTTTGTTGATGATTACTCTTGTTATATCTGGCTATGTCCCCTTCGAACAAAAAATGAATTGCGTACTGTATTTCATCAATTTCGATCCATGGTTGAAACGTTTTTTCAATCCAAAATCCGTTCCTTTCAATCGGATTGGGGGGTGAATTTCGCTCACTTCACAACGATCTCATTTCCCTTGGCATCATTCACAGAATCACTTGCCCTCACACACACACACACTCAGAATGGCACTGTTGAAAGGCGACATCGCACCATAGTTGAAACTGGTCTTGCTCTAATGCATCACGCTTCTGTTCCCCAAGCTTACTGGACCTTTGCATTCTCCACTTCCTCCTTTCTTCTTAATCGACTGCCAAGCCCGGTATTAAATAGCAAAAGTCCTTTTCAGGTCCTTTACAAACAGAAGCCTGATTACCGGTTCTTAAGAGTTTTTGGTGCAGGTTGCTGGCCCAATCTAAGACCATATGCACCTCATAAGCTGGCTCCCCGATCTCATCTATTTGTATTTCTTGGCTATGCTCCCAATCATTTGGGCTACCTTTGTTTACATCTTCCTACAGGCCGCATATACACGTCCAGAGATGTTATCTTTGATGAAAATATTTTTCCCTTTCATGGCCAGCCGGTCACTGGTGAGCCTACTTCCACGCTACACTCCAGTTCACCTCAATCTACTATTCCTCTTCCTCACCAGCCCAATCCATCTTCCGCTAGGCCCAGTACCACTAGTCTCATCCTCTCACCACACCAAGGCCCCACCCTTTCACCCAACCCTATTCCTCCTTCGTCTCCCCTACCTTCTTCGTCTCCTTCTATCTCCTCTGTACCATCGCCGTCCTCTACTGCCCCCTCAGCATTTACATCGCCACCTGCCCAGCCATCCCATCCTATGCTCATAAGAGCCAAAGCAAACATCTTCAAACCCAAGCCCCTCCCTCTTGACTTTATCTCTTATATACCTCCACGGGCTCACTGCGCCTCATTATCCGCACCTCCTGTACCTTCCTCTGTTTCTCAGGCCATCAAAATACCAGCATGGCGACAAGCTTTACAGGCCGAATATCAAGCTCTTCTCTCCACCCACACATGGGATCTAGTACCTTCCTCCCCTTCAATGAACATTGTTGGCTGCAAATGGGTATTTCGGACCAAACACTTTGCTGATGGCTCTCTTGACCGATTCAAAGCAAGACTCGTTGCTAAAGGGTTTCATCAACAGCTTGGCATTGATTTTGTTGACACTTTCTCTCCGGTTGTTAAACCGGTCACTGTTCGCCTCATCCTTGCTATTGCCGTCTCCAAGGGCTGGCCCATCCATCAAATTGACATTCAGAATGCCTTCCTTCATGGATTTCTCACCGAAGACGTCTATATGCAACAGCCTCCTGGCTTTGTTCATCCTACCTACCCAAACCATGTTTGCAAACTGCGCAAGGCCATATACGGACTCAAGCAAGCACCCCGTGCCTGGTATGCTTGGCTGAGTACCCGACTCACCGAACTCGGTTTCTCTTCCTCTCAATCTGATTCGTCCTTGTTTATATGCCATACCTCCAAATGCACCATTTATGTTCTAATCTATGTTGATGATATCATTATTACCGGTTCATCTATTTCTGTTGTTCAAGACCTGATTGCTGCACTGAGTCTCTCCTTCCCTGTTAAAGATCTTGGTCCACTACACTATTTTCTGGGCGTTGAGGTCATCTCAACCTCATCTAGTCTCATTCTTTCCCAGCGAAAATACATACTGGATCTACTTGAAAAAGCAAACATGTCTAAAGCTCGCCCTGTCTCCACTCCTATGGCATCTGGTTCCACTCTCACTGCCTCCCTTGGACCTGATTTTCTTGATCCCAGCCACTATCGAAGCATTGTTGGAAGTCTTCAATACCTCAGCTTTACCCGCCCCGATATTACCTTTGCTGTCAACCGTGTGTGTCAATATATGCATGATCCTAAAGAACACCACTGGACTGAAGTGAAACGCATTTTACGGTACCTTAGAGGAACATCTCACCTTACCCTTCATGTCAAGCCCTCCACTTCTATTACTCTCTCTGTTTTCTCTGATGCTGACTGGGGAGGCAACCCAGATGACTCTCGGTCCATAGGGGCCTTTGCCATCTACCTTGGCCCAAATCTCATTGCCTAGAGTTCAAAAAAACAACCAACCGTTGCTCGCTCAAGCACCGAAGCTGAATACAAGGCCATTGCCATAGGAACCAGTGAGGTTATCTGGCTACAACACCTCCTCCATGAACTTCACATCTATCTTCCTGAAGCCCCATTTCTGTATTGTGACAATTTGGGTGCTACTTATCTCGTTGCCAACCCTGTTTTTCACTCTAAGGCAAAACACATCTCTCTTGACTATCACTTTGTTCGTGAAAGACTTGCTGCTGGTCTTATTCATGTTTTACACATTTCTTCCAAAGATCAAATTGCAGATATTCTAACCAAGCCTTTGCCCGCCTCGCGCTTTGCTACTCTGCATTCGAGTCTCACTGTGCTTCCAGCCCAGCTTGACTCGCGGGGGAGTATTGAAGCCCATCCATCAAGGCCCAAAAACAAACCCACAATGTCAAGTAGATAGAAATGCTCATTTGTTTCTGAGTCTTACCTTTACACGTGTTTCATTTGTAATGGACAATGTCCTTTATATATTACGCTGGTTACTGTACACAAATACACAAGAAGCATTATACAATATTCGGTCTGTGCCTCCGTCACTATGCTCTCCTCTTCTTGTTCCTTTATTCTATCTTGTTTCCAATATTATTCCATTACCAATTTTCCAAGCCAAACCCTTCATACTGTTCTCCCAATTATTTCTGATCCTTTTCCAAGCTTGTGATTCACTTCTACGCTTTTCAATCGTAGGGACGACATCCTCGCTGTACTTTTCTCGCAAGAGCTTAACCCGAAGAGCATCTCTTCTTCTAATCATGCCTCATCCCAACATCATAAAAGCATTATTTTGCTTCGTAGCCATTTGAATTCCGAGGCCGCCCTCATCTTTGTGTTTACACATGCCATCCCATGCAACAAGGTGAGGCTTCCTCTCCTGATTATTACTACCCCACAGAAAAGCTCTACATCTCTTGTCGATATCCTTAAACACCGTACGTGGTAGGGGAGTGGTTTGCATGGCATACGACGGAATGGCCGATACAACAAAAGACACGAGCGTATTCCGTGCAGCAAGAGACAACGAGGAGGCCTTCCAATTAGACAGTCTGCCATCCATTTTATCCAGAATGTGATGATAAGTGCCTCTTGAGACCCTCTTATGGTGTAAGGGAACACCAACGTACTTTCCCAAGTCACTTGTAAGGGTGACGCCCAGAAATACAATGATCTCTTTTTGCCAGGTGTGGTTAACCTCAGACGAAAAGAAGGTTAGAGATTTTGCGGCATTAACCCTCTCACTTGACACCATGGAAAAATCATCGTGGCATACCTTCACAACCCTGCTTGCTCCGTACTAGCTTTGGCAAACAAAATTAAATCATCTGCAAAGAATAAATGAGATATTGCTACTCCATCGTTCTTTAATTTGAAGGGGAGCCAAACTTCATGAGCAACTTCAGATTGGATCATATGAGCTAATTTCCCCTTTGCAATGACAAATAGATATGGAGATAGTGGGTCACCTTGTCAGATAACGTGTGATGATTAACGAGCAAGCTTTTTCCCCGTTCCAAACTAATTGCATGGACGCCAAAGATATGCATTCTCTAATGACATTAACCATCCATGATGGTAACGACAACTCTTCTAGGCATTCCAAAAGAAATTTCCACCATAGACGATCGTAAGCTTTTTCAAGATCAATTTTAAGAGCCATAAAACATTTCTTGGCCTGTTTGCAAGTCAGAGTGTATGATTTTTTGAACCAAAATAATGTTATCTACACTTTGCAAAACTACATTAATTAGGAGAGATAATCTTTGGCATAATCCCTTTAAGCCTATTAGTAATAACTTTATAGATCACATTACTGAGGCTAATTGGACGAAACTCCCTAAATGTCTCAGGCGTCTCCACCTTGGGAATAACAACAATATCAATCTTATTTATTGAGCTAATAGTCTCCGGCATCTCCATAACTGAAGCAACCATTTGTACCGCTGACTGACCCATAGTCTCCCACTGACTCTGGTAAAAGAGTGGGTTAAGACCGTCTGGACCCAGTGCTTTTAGAGGCCCCATATCAAGCAACGCTCTCTTAATTTCCTCTAAAGAAACCGGTTCATTTAGTCTACTAAGCGAGTCTGCATCAAGTGTCGGAAAGTGTGTGTCAAAAACGACCTTCAAATTCTGATCCCCCTCAGTTTTGTGTAAGTTTTTAAAGAATTGAGTTCCTGACTTCATAATTTCTTCATAGTCATACGACCACTCTCCATCCTCAAGCTTAAGAGATTCAATGCTGTTTCTTTTCCTCCTACTGTTAGCTATGCAGTGAAAATACTTTGCATTTTTGTCACTGAAAGAGTACCAGCTGTACCTTGATTTCTGTAGCCACATGACCTCTTCCTGCAAGAATAAACCTCCAGATTCCTCCAAACCTCCTCTCTCTCTTGTAAAAGGTCAACACGACCCGGTTTCAAACTCAGACCTTGTTCCAAGTGCTGTAACTTCCTGTGCAAAATTTTTTTTTGGGTATCCAATGTGCCCAAAGGCCTCTTTGCTCCAAAGAACAACACGGTCTGTAAAGGCCTCCACCGTAGAGTTCCAACTCAAACTGTTATCCCAAGAGCTCTTAACGAAGTCATGAAAGCTCTCATGAGTCACCCAAGGAGTGAAAAAGCAAAAGGGCCTTTCTTGCCGTCGCGTTTCCCTGTCTGTATCATATGCCTTCAATAACAACGGACTGTGATCCGTTTTGTATTTGGGCAGATGAAAGACTTTAGCATCTTTACACTTGTCCAACCATGCTTTATTCACCACCCGTCTATCAGTACGGCCAAAGCAACTTTTGTTATTCCAAGTAAAGGAGGGACCATAAAAGTCAAGATCCTCGAACTTATAGTCCATAACCCATTTCTAAAGAAAGGGTCCGTCATGACTCCTTTAACAGCCTTAGAAAAGTGTTCACCAGCTCATAATTAAGGTAGCATTAAAGTCCCCTATCACACACTAAGGCATCCTGATGCTTGGCCCAATCATTCGAAGAGAATCCCAGAGCTTCTGATGATACCCAAACATAGGCTTACCACACACCACTGTAATGGAGAATTCATCGGTGTGTCCCCTAAGTACTGCACCATGCATAAGCTGATCGGTTTGGATGGAAACCTGGAAGTCAATACCCTCTTCCCAAAAACACCATATACCACCGCTATATCCTTGCATGTCAACGGCATCATCTTTTATAATGTGCAAGTTGCAAGGCTACGATCCCCCAGGAATAATTTAGTAAGAAACAGTTTGAAAAATGGATCCCAATGTGCTTGTATATATATGGATCTCAATATTTAAAAAATGTATGCTCATTATCTGTTTGGGCAATGTATAAAATACGACAAAAATTGCACTTTTGGTTCTCTAATTTTATATAAAATTTTAATTTAATGCTTTAATTTTTTAAAAAGTATACTTTTATAGTCATTTAACTTTAACACAGCTAATTTTAAATAATAATTTTTTGGTACATTCATTATTATTATAAATTAAATTTAACATGTTAGTACTTGAGATTATTTTCTCAACATTTAAAATTTTGATGCTAGTAGTTTTTATTAATGGTATTAGGATTAAAAAAACTAAAAAAATACGTATAAAAGTAAGGGATTAAAATAATTTTTTTATGTCAAATTAAACAACAAAACATACACTACTTAAGTAACAATTAACAAATAGTTTGCAATAAGGTGTGTGTATGTTGAGGTATTAGATTGGCTTTGCGGCATTCTCAGGGAAGACCATGAAGAAAGGAAAGGAAGAAAAGGATAATGAGATAAATGTCTGTAGCACCAAATGGTGGTGCCCAGTTTGCTATTAAATAATGAATAGTGTACAGAGAGGACAAAAGAGTTTGTTACAAGCAGGGACACGTAGCCCTAAAGAATAAAGGAACAGAATAAAGGAATATTCTCTTCTAACCAATACATAATACTAAATGGAATTATGCTCTAACATCCCCCCTCAAACGAGAGGGTGTAGCCTGCAGCTCGAGTTTGTTTCTGAAATATTGAAAGTGAGAGCAACTAAGTGCTTTGGTAAGACAATGTGCAATCTGATATGAAGAAGGCAAATATCGAATATCTATGCAACCGGAGTGAACTAAATCTCGAATGAAATGGACATCAATTTCAATATGTTTACTTCTAGCATGCCTCACAGGATTGGCAGCTAGAGCTTGGGCACTCAAATTGTCACACCATATAACAGAAGGTCGTTTTAGCAAAAATCCCAATTCAGAGAGCAATGATATAATCCATTTGATCTCAGCTGCACCATCAGCTAACGCCCTGTATTCGGATTCAGTGCTTGATCTAGACACTACCTGTTGTTTCTTAGACGCCCATAAAACAAGGGAATTGCCAAAATAAACACACATGCCTTCCATTGATTTCCTGTCATCTATGTCAGTGGCCCAATCAGCATCAGTGTAGGCAAAAAGTTACAAGGAAGTCAAAGGCTTTAAGTGAATCCCAAGATTGTAGGTGCCCTTCAAATATCTTAGAATACGTTTGACTCCTTGAAAATGAACATCATGAGGATTAGACAAGAATTGACTCAGTTTATTAACTGAATAAGCAATATCTGGTCTAGTAGAGGTTAAGTATTGCAGGGATCCTATGGCTTGTCGAAACAGAGTTGGATTAGACATTGCAATACCATCAGTAGCCGAAAAAGGTCTACCAGTCACCATGGGAGTAGAGACAGGAGCACAATCAAGCATATTGAATTTTTTCAACAGATCTAATGTGTATTTGGCCTGACTCAGAAATAATCCAGAACTGGTGCGACAGATTTCAATACCCAGAAAATAATATAGTGGTCCCAAATCTTTCAGAGAGAAAAGAGTGTTTAATCGAGTCACAAAATCTTTTAAATAACGTGAGTTATTTCCGGTCACCAAGATATCGTCCACATATATAAGAATAAACACAATCAATTTATCTTTGTGGAGAAAAAATAATGAAGTGTCACTTTTAGAATTTTGAAATCCCCATTTCAACAGAACAGAACGTAGACGATCAAACCAAGCTCGAGGAGCTTGTTTCAAACCGTAGATGGCTTTCCTTAACTTACAGACATGATGAGGAAATCGTTCATCCTGAAACCCCTCCGGTTGCCTCATATATACATCCTCTTGAAGAAAACCATTGAGAAACGCATTGTTCACGTCCAGCTGTCGGATCACCCAGCCATAAGTCACGGCAATGGTGAGAATGATGCGAATCGTTGTGGGTTTTACAACCGGACTGAATGTCTCACCGTAATCGATACCTGGAGTCTGTTGAAATCCTTTTGCTACCAAGCGCGCCTTGTGTTTCAGTATAGAGCCGTCAGCATTGAACTTAGTCTTGAAGACCCATTTGCTATCAACAAGTTTCTGACCCTGATATGGCACTAGCGACCATGTTTCGTTCCGTTGCAGAGCAAGGTATTCGGCCGCCATAGCCGCACGCCAGTGAGGGATTGTGAGAGCTACTTTGCTACTCGAGGGTTCTGCTGCTCTGTTTAACGAGACTGGATCTTCAGACTTTAAAAGCCCAACAAATGGGTATTTGGGCTTGTGAACACCAGCCTTGGCCCTTGTAACCATCGAGTGAATATTGTGACCTTCCTCAGTTCTCTGAACCACTTGATTATTCATGGTTTCTTGCACTGGTTCTTCATTTATAGACTCTGAACATTGTGGACTCGAGGAGATAGAACCTGAATGATCAGATGAATCTGAGTTATGTTGAATTTCTGGAACCAAATCACACATCGAAGTATTGTTGTAGGAAGACTTATTCGCAGGGAACGGAATTGGTATCACTGCCGGTATCATATGCTCTTTTCCTCCAACATCACTTCTGTGATTAATGAAACCTGTTGCAAAAGGAAAAATAAATGGATCAAAAATCACATGTCTGGAGATAAATATTTTTCCCGTAGAGCTCAAACACCTGTATCCTTTTTGGTTGGAAGCCAAACCCAAATAGACGCATTTTTGACTATGAAACTGAAACTTATGAGTGTTGTAAGGTTTCAGGCATGGGTAGCAAGCACACCCAAACGGTTGAAAACTCTGGTAATCCGGTTTTGTATTGAAGAGCTTAAACAGAGGTGTTTGTCCCTCTAAAATAACAGTTGGCATTCGATTAATCAGGTGAACCGCTATGTTAAATGCATCAACCCAATATCTCAGTGGCATTCGGGCTTGAGCAAGCAGAGTTAGACTGGTTTCTACAATATGTCGATGTTTCCTCTCTGCTCGTCCATTTTGAGCAGAGGTATATGGACAGGTGAACCAGAGTTTTATTCCTTTTGACTCAGCAATCGGAATGAGAGGTCTATATTCAGACCCATTGTCACATTGGAGGGCCTTGATTCTAGTGTTTAACTGATTCTCAACGAGTGCTTGAAAATGATTAAAAGCAGCAGTGGCCTCACTCTTATGTTTCAAAGGATATAGCCAGGTATATCTACTAAAATCATCAATAAAATGTATGTAATAACGATGTCCACTCGTTGATTGTATTGGAGCAGGTCCCCACAAATCTGTATGAATTAGTTCAAGAGGTGCAGACGCATGGGAGGTAGAGAGTTGGAACGGTAATAACTTGGATTTTCCTGATTGACAGGCCTCGCAAACATATTTTTCATTAATAGGAACTTTGAGATTACAATCATTCAGGATTTGTTTCAAAACTCTACTACTAGGATGTCCTAAAGCTCGATGCCAATGAAGAAAAGATTCATCATCTCTAGAAGCTACTGCTACGTGGACTTTGGGTGAAGTTCTACTGTCCAGGTTGTTCATTGGATACAGTCCTCCCCTGGGTTTCCCTCGCAGCAGAAGACGTCCTGTTCTTTGGTCCTTCACAATACATCCAGAGTCAGTAAAACTTACATCAACTTGATTATCTTCAACTAAGCGATTCACACTCATCAAGTTCTTAGTGGCATTTGGCACAAGTAAAACATCCTTAAGTTTGAGATCAGCATAGGAACAGGGGATAGTGGCAGAGCCTATACCAGCAATAGGACTCCGTTCACCAGTATAAGAAGAAATATGAAACTTACCAACCGAATTGATATTGTCTAGCTGCTCAGAATGGGGAGTCACATGGAAATTTGCACCGCTATCCATATACCAATCCGAGTCATCCACAGTTTGAGGAGAGGCATAATAAGCTTGAGGTGGACACCCATTGTAGCCATCGTGACCGCGGTGATTGTTAGGAGGTCTATGAAAGCAGTTAGCCAGTGTGTGACCATAACGATCACACCAGGAGCAGTATGGACGGCTAGAACTACGACCACCGCCGCGGCGACCTCGGAAACAACCTCCTCTACCACGAGCATTCCTCCAGTTACCACGATTGCCAGGAAAATCATCTCGTGCAGCCTGGGTAGCATTAGCTTGGATACTAAGAGTTGCAAATTGATTCAGCTGCTCAACGCGAGTTTCAAACGCAAGAAGTGAGGCTTGTGTTTCTATCCAAGTCAGATTTGGTTTGTCCGTGAGTTTCACCACAATGGCATCATAGGCTGCATCAAGCCCATTAAGGGTGTGCATTATCAGCTCATCAGTGTCAATGGGAGCTCCCGCTAGAGCTAGTTGATCAGCAATGTGCTTCATCTTGCCAAGATATTCCTCCATTTTCATACCATTTTTCTGAGTGTGATGCAGATCAGACTTAAAGACCATGATTCTCGCTTTAGTTGTCACACAAGTTAGTTGGTGAGCTTCACTCCAGAGGGAGGCTGCTGTGTGACAATGAAGAAGCTGAGCTCCAACCTCAATGGTCATTGTGTTCCGAAGCCAGAGCATCCTATCAACGGCGTACCAATCAGCATAATCAGGATTTTCTTTCGTCCCTGCACCATCAGGGATCAGTCGAGGAGGAACCTTTGCAGATTCATTAAGATGAGACTCGAGCCTATTTCCTTCAATAAGCGGCAAGACTACAGATTCCCAGACAAGAAAGTTTGTGCGATCCAGCCTGATCGCAGTGGTCTGGCTTGATGAATTAAAAAGAGAATATGCCTTTGCTGCCGGCATGTTACTGGTGACCTCAGAGGAAGAAGAATCAGACATTATGCTTTCCTTTCTGCCGCCGCTCTGATACCAAGAAAGGAAAGGAAGAAAAGGATAATGAGATAAATGTCTGTAGCACCAAATGGCGGTGCCCAGTCTGCTATTAAATAATGAATAGTGTACAGAGAGGACAAAAGAGTTTGTTACAAGCAGGGACACGTAGCCCTAAAGAATAAAGGAACAGAATAAAGGAATATTCTCTTCTAACCAATACATAATACTAAATGGAATTATGCTCTAACACATGAGCATAACGTCTAAAGTCATGGCAATAATCATAAACCGCCCGTTTTTGCTGCACTTGTTGCATCTTCATCTTATTCTTCGGATCTATGTCTTTGGTCTATTTGGCTACGCCGAATCCCCGGCATGATGGCTCCGGGCTCACCGTGCAGGCCTGAGCAGTGAAGTTCCGGAACGACGCAACGAACAGAGCATTGGACATGTCGATCTTCACCTGCCCCCACCTGGTAGCCCATCAATCTCCATTCCAAAGAGTTCCAAAAACCTTCATGGGTTGCCTTGTAGGGAAATGCACTCCAATCTGTGATAAGCATAAGCCCAAGAGGAGAGTCCAATCCCAAAAGACTAGCCTATTAGGAGGAAGAATCCCTTGAACTTATAAACTCCACAACACTTGTGAGATTCCCCAATGTGAGACTCATAACAGAGCACCCCTCTCGAGAGCCGATGTCCCCGACAGCTCTACTCTACGGTACTTTACTCAGTCTTCTTACTTGTCAGAACCCTCCGCAGGTAACCCTTTCCGGTTGGCCGACTCTTACTGAAAGTACCAATATGATGAGCATAAACCCAAAAGAAGAGCCCATCCCAAAAGACTAGCTTATTAGAAGAGAGAGCCCATTGAACTTATAATACCCAGATACAAGCTCAACAGATACGTAATGACTGGAAACAGGGAATGAGAAGGGAAAATTAAACACCAGAGAAGGAGCAGAATATTCAGAGAGAAGAAGAGACCTAGAAAGAGAGAAATCAGAGATCAATCACATATTCCACACCCTCCTCTCTTTCCTCCAACGACTTATATTCCTCACTCCTGCCTGAGTTTCCACGTGAGTCTTTTCTCACGGGTGCTGCGACGCGGACCTTCATCTGCATGTTCCTTGTTTGACTCATGGGCTTATGCTCATCATACAATCTCATGCCTGTTTCACATCACTCTTATGGAAGTATTATCCACAAGTATTCTGCATTCAAATTCAATTCAAAAATTATGCAGTTGCACATGAAAATCCAAACACACCCATATTCGTTACGTAGAATGGAAGGAAGAAGGAATAATCAGTATACTTCCTCCGGCTTTAAATATAAGAGTTTATTACGGTATTTGTTTTGGTCCTAAATATAAAATTTCAATCTTTATAGTTTCTCAAATTTATAATTTTTTCCAAACAATCTTAATAATTACACATGTAAAGAGCAAGGTTTTCATTAATGGGGTGGTTTTTAATACAAAATGATTAGAGAATTGACTCCTATTATTAACAAGTCATCAATAATATGGCTAAAGCATAAAAGTTCCCCAAATTTAAAACCATGTACAAATAACTTCTTTATCCTTTACAACTTGATGATTAATCTCAAACTAATCAATTTTACACCTCTTAGACTTTATTTTTATATGCATATCTACACAAACTTTGAGTTATACGCAATACCCGTTAAATGATCATTTGCAAATAATTAAACAATAAACAAAATTAATAATGTCAAGTTATTTGCATAAATATAAATGTTCGGGAAAGTTTATTGTAAAGTTTCAAAGATTAATAGTGTTATTTACGCATGGCATAAAACTCTATGCAATGTTTGAAAGTTACCCTATTCTGATGGACATGGGAGCAGTAATAATGTAACTTACATACGTTGAGAGTTCCAATCAATAGAGTAAGTGTGGAAGTCCTCAGTGGGATCAAATCAAAGGTAGAGTTGCATTTCTCGACCACCTTCGCCACATGCAAAAATATTAGTGGACATCAGATAAGGATCTCCCGACAAGTTTCCTAGGCACTATGTGTCTATCTCGCCGTGGTGTGGCCCCTCCGAGCTTAACTTCGTACATTACACATGCACACAACATTAATCACACCAAAATTAATTAACCTCCCAAACCAATCCCAATCCATAAAACATATAGGCGCATACATATACATACATAAACATCTTCATGTTACGAAGTAAAACATCGTATCATTATAATTATGCATACATAAAAAGCAGTGACGGTTCCTGCTGAGTTTCCTGGGACGAGTTTGATTTGCACATCAAATCTTCCGAACAAAAACTCACTCTTGGAAACGACATCGAAGCCAGAATATTGATCCAACGTTTGGAATAAGCTTTTGCCTTCATCTTCGATTCTGGCTCTATTCTCTCCGAAAAGAGTGTCAAAATATTCCTGAAATTCCCATCCACACCAATACTCGTACCAACAAACGCTAGAAACACACAAACAAAAACAAGATTGGAACTACAAGACAACATGGATGAAGATAAATCTCTTGTCCTTTAGATGAAGTGAAGGCTTCAGATTGCTTCGCAGGAACATAACAACAACAACGTTCTTGTTGGGGTGAGATTAATAATGTGAATGTTATAGATCGATGGGGATGTAAGTTTGTTACCAGAAGCTGTTGTGAAGACAACGGCCACATGGCTTAGGGTGATTGATTGGGATCATTATGATGATGATGATATTTTCTGTCACAAACTGAATATCATCTAAGCCGTAGACTTTTACTTTTCTGGGAAAAATTAATTGGAGACAGATGGACGAAAAGGAGAATCAGTTTTGATCGATGGATGATAAGAAGAATAATGGTTTAGGAAGCTAGGTCAATGGATACGGATGTGTTTTTGGAATTTGAGGTTGAACGATAGTCAAAGAGCTGAATTTGGGATTGTTTTATTCTAATACTAGGAATCCTAAAAATATACGAAGACTGGACCAGAAACTTAACCCCTCCATATTCTAAGGATACTGTCTTTTTTTTTTTTTGGTAACAGGATAAGAATTTAGGTGCCTTGGATAAACGCAAATTCAAAACTCAAAAGAATGTTTGGAGAAGTAATTGCAGAATACCTATCAATGAGATTCTGACATTCGCAATGAAATTTATACTCTTATGAGCTTTTCTTTTTTGGCCCGATATACTCTTCTGAGCTATTCATCGTACTTTTATCAATTAGATTAATCTTTATTCGCTATTTTATAAACATATTTGGTGCTACTTTAATGTGTTAGATTATTTTTTTCAAAAAAAAATTCAGAGGTTTGAACTCTTGACCATTGTATATTTATATCTACACCTCACCTCACTCTGACCACTTGAGTTAACCCCACGTAGCATGCGTCAGATCATGTGGAGGTATCTTTTTAATGCGTATAAGTGTTATTTGATTTCACGAATTTGGACCCCTGAATTGAGGCTTTCGCAGGTGAAACAATTAATTGATAGATATTAATCACCATATATATCATGATATCTAATAGTGTTGAGGGGTATCATTGTTGTTAAACTCAAGAGTTGACTTTCTGAGTTTAATATTTTAACATTTTCAGCTTATAAAGTTATCTCGACTTGCTCTTAAACTCATGATAATTATAAACTAAGTTAAACTTAAGAGTTTGCTTACTGAGTTTACTGTTTTTACGTTTCCAGCTTATAAAATTGTGTCACCTTACACTTAAATTCGTGTTAATTTTTTAATTTGGTTATGTTTAATAACTTTATATATATATGAATTTGTAAAAATTTTTTTTGTTAAATATGGCATATTGTGAACATTAATAAATTTAATTTCAATTATTTAGATTTAAAACGTATTTAAATAATATTGTTGTTATTTTTTGTATTTTAATTATTTAATTATCTATTTTTAATACTAATTTATTAATAAAAGTAAATTTTTACAAGTTTATGATTCGAGTTTATAATTTGAGTTCACATATTTATCATAAGTGTATTTAAACTCATGAATTTGATAACTTTGGAGGGAATTACAAATTTATTTTTTTAAAAAAAAATAAAGATCTTTATCTCAACACTATTAGAGGGCATCTAATAGTTAATATCCGTAAATTGAGACTTAAATGAGAAAGCTCAACTAAAGGGTTCCAATCCTCATTTCACATGGTACTTTTGGCTGAAATTATCTCGCATAATCTATACCTCTTATGGCTGGCAATTGATATTTAAAAAGAAATTGATAGGAGTTTTTTTGTTGGCCAAAGATAAGAGTACTGTTATAATATTTAAACAAACATTTACCATATTTATTAAGGCTATAATTTTACTTCAAATGGGATAAGTGTGTTCTATTTTAATTATTACCTTAGAATAAAAACAGTACTCTTATCTTATTAGAAAAATAGGCACTAATAATAAGAAAAAGGATATCAGTATTACTATTAGTATTAATAAATTTTATAATATTTGACCAAACTATTCTTAACATTTTAGGTATTAACATTATGAACTATATAATCTCTGGTCCTAATTATAAAATCTTGTTTATAGTTTATAAATGATATCTTATAATTAAGACTGAAAGTAGTATATAAATCTTAAGTATGCTTTATTCTTGTCTTCAAGATTTGGTTTTATTTTAATACCAGTATTAATTATCTGTCATGTGAGCTCATTAATTATGCACACTCGCTGTTTCCGTGGCTTGCTCTCCTTTTCACTATAAACAATACACTTTTTCTGTTATATAAATGGAAGCACCTTGAAATGGGACCCAATTTCAGTGCTAAGCAAGATGATGAGCACTGAGAGCTCATCATTTATGCGCACCGTTTTAACAAAGTCAAGGACGAGTTCCCTCTATTTAATTGCCATGCGACGTCGTTCTCTGAGATAAAGTCAACGAAGTTCCCTCCATTCAAGGCAAGTTCTATTTTTTTTTCTATTTTAATAATATGCAAGTTCCAAATTTTCGCTTCTCTTCCTCTTCGAAGAAAAATACCAGGGCTAGTCTTCAATCGAAGTCCCCTGGGGAAAGCTCGAATGTTTCAACAGAAACCTCCTTCGCTGTTGTTTAAGGGCAGCTTTGGTTTGGATACCAACTCTCCTTTTCAGGAGGCAGCCATTCAAAAAAAAAAAGAGAGGATATTTTCTCAATCAAAAAGCAAGTCTCAATCTGCCGCAAAGCACAATCACGGGATGTTATCGTCTCGGACTTTCTGCAGCTCTTAGACTTTTACTTTTGATCTTTTTAAAGTAGCTGCTTCGGTTAGTCCTGTTTTTTTCTAGTGTAGTGAACCTTTAAATCTGTATCTCTATTTAATTAATGCATTTTGCCTTTTCATTAAAAAAAAAAAAGGAAAAATACCAATGGCGACTGTCTCAGCAGAAGTAGAAGCTAAATTAAAAAAAAAAACAAATGTCTCTAAAAGATCAAGGCAATGAATTTTTCAAGTCAGAGAAGTCAAAGTCGTAGCACTTTACACCCCAACTATCAAGCAAGATCCTTCAAAACCTACTCTTTATAGGCACCTCCTGAAGCATCTTGCTGAGATTATTAATCAGGTGTTTACCTGCGCATGAAGATGATGCCGAAGAAGAAAGGGGAACGAAGAGAGAGGATTGAATCGCCCACACCTTCAGCATTTTATATCGCTCATCATCCAACGGTCAAGATCAATTCGAACTTTAATGAAACGGTGCGTTGCGGTGATGAGCTCCTTGTGCTTATCAAGCCGCTTCGCACTGAAACTCGTTCCCTTGAAATGGTGATGAAGCCCTGACATTTTTCGCTGTGTCACATATTATGCTAAATGAATAATCTGTGATTTATGAATACTATAACCTGTTATAAATTAAAATAAAATATAAAAATTTGTATTTAAATTAGATCTTACTAATATGTAATTCAGCTATTCACTACATATGAAAATTAAGAAAAACAATGATTAAACATAACCTGTATGAGCAACAAAAAATATGAGAACAATCTTTTACGTCGGCCAACAATTGAGCCATCATTATGTTATGTTATTTATAGTGTTACGTTACCCAGTAATGGAAGATAATTGACTTGGTTTTTCAACGATAATATATATGTCTACTTGTCTTTGTATTTAAGGAGGTTCATTTTGCCAGAATTAATTTCTCTTAATATTAAAATCTCTAGTCAAAGTTGGTCTTATATATCCAAACTAAATTATCATTTCCACGCAAGAAAAAAAATCATGATCCAATAAACATTCATAGGCTTACACATTTATTTATCATTGACTTTACCAAAAAAATAATGTTGACCAAATCCTCGTCTCTGTTTTTAATGTGGACAACAAATATAGATCAATTCGAACTAACTACCATGGACCATCACACCCATGTTATTATTGCCACTTGTCATAAATAAACAATCTAGACCGACCGATAAAGTTAACGACTAAAATTTGATCTGAACAATTCCCTAAATCTAAGAAATACATATAATTCAAAGTTGTGAAGGAGTAGTGAGGGAGATCTTGGGGCAGATTTTGATGGGCAATCCAAGAGAAGGGGATCTAAAGTGATAGGCTCATGAGGATGAAGTAAGGACCAATCAAAGCGAGTGACAACATAATGGAGAAATATGAGAATATTGAGCTTAGCCAGTTGGTAACCAGCACAAAGTCTTGGTCCTCCTCCAAATGGAACAAATGCACATGGTGGTATTTTTGTTGCCTCATCCTCCTCAAACCTCCTTGGCTTGAACCTCGTTGCATCCTTAAAATACTCTTCATTGTAGTGTGTCCCGTATTCTGTCCATAGAACCTGTAATTTGCAAAATCACCATTTAATATTAATAAGCTAAGCCTTCTCTCTCTGATCAAGAGTAACCACACCACTTAGCTACAAATGCAGTTAATCTATATATAATATGCTCTCTTCAGTCTCATCATATATAAGACGCTTTTTAACTAATCGATCATAAGAATTAAGAAATGTGATGAAACTGGTGTTTGGATTAGCTTGTTAGAAGTAATGTTAGATATGCGAGATAAATATATGAAAAAAAGAGAGAGAAAATCTCAAAAAAGTGATAGTTGAATTTCAAAATTCTAAATCAGTATTCGTTACTACACTCATAAAGAAAATGACTACATTCAAAGAGCAAATGATAACGCATTTTTGTAGTAATTCTTGATTTGGAATTTTGAAATTCAGTAGTCATTTTTTTGGGATTTTTCCAAAAAAAAAAATTGTCTTAACTTGCATAAAAATATTTTTTTAAGTGTTTTTGGGATTTCCCAAACTCCCCCCAAACTTAGTTAATTAAGTGTCTTAATTTCTTCAAACATTCCTGAATTACTCTTAATTGAGGGTGTATATGAATTAGTAGTAAAAATAATAAATTTAATTAAAATTAAATTTATAGCACTTCCTTCAATCCTATATATACGTAACATTTTGCCACATAGGGTTAATTTTATGTATAAGCAATACTTAGTGTTTTTTCTAAAAGTTGAATGCACTTTCTCCATTTTAAACTCCAATTAACTACATGTCTCACTTATTTTTCCCCCACTCTTTCTGTTTCAGGTCTTATCTCTTCCCACTCAATATCTTTCACCCCATATCAATAAGGAGATATTTTTGAGGAAAAAATTACATATATTTATTATTTTTAACTGATTTTTTATTTATATAATTGGTTATTTATAATTTATTTATATCAATGGAGGGAGTATCATATATGAGATTTTGCGCAATATATATATATATATATATATATATATATATGGTGTCTCACACTGTAATAAATGAGGAAGAGAGAAATAAATAAAGAAGTTGACCTTCCATCCTTTGGGTATTGTGAAGCCTTCATAATCAATATCAGCAATTGTCTTCCTGAAGGAGCCGAAGATAGGAGGGTGCAATCTCATGCTTTCTCTCGCAACGTGCCATGAATATTTCATCTGCTTTACGTCTTCCACTGTCAACTTCTCACCCCTCCTTTTCTTCTTCCTTCATGTTCTGCAAATTATATATATATATATATATATATATCTGATCTATATGTATTTGATACATTCATTGAAAATCAAGATATATATAGATCAAGTAACTGAACAATGTAATCAAAATGCCTTGAAGAAGCTTGGTGTAGCAGTCAGGGTGGTGAGCAAGCATCTTGAAGGTCATAGCAATGGCGAAAGAAGTTGTATCGTGAGCTGCAAAAACTAGCAGAACCATATTGTCGACGGCTTCTTGTTCAGTGATCTCTCCTTTAATGATCCCACAAACAAGTTTCCTTAGAAGCATCCTTCTTCTTTCTTCAACCTTCCTTGCATTATCTCCTTCTTCTTCTTCCTCACGACATTCCCCAGCATCTTCTCGATCTCATCCCTCGCCTTCTTCGCTCTCCAAAACCTAGAACCAGGAACTTTAACTGCTGGTGAGAACACTCCCTCTAAAACCCTCTCGAACGTGTTCAGCATCTCTGAATCCACCTTCATCCCCATTAAACACTCGAACACTGTTGAAAGTAAGAATTTTGGCTGATCTGTACAGGTGAATCGTTTCTCGGCCATGCCAATCTCTGGAAATATGAAGCTGAACTGAGCTGCACATCTTTGAAACCAGCATTTTAAGGCCAGAATGGGCAAGGCTTGAGACTATAACCCCACGAAGGAATCGGTGCCTTTCGCCGTCTTTCTCCATGATTGAGTCCTTCCCCATGAGCTGAACTGAAGACGAAGGCCAGGAGCTTTTCACCAGCTTGAACTTATTCGACAGGAAGAACTTGTTGGCCTCTGATCCATTCACTATCACAGTTGGTGACCCCATGAGCCTTGTTTTGAAGATCTTTCCATGTTTCAGAATCCGAGGCTGCACGAAGTCCTCGAACAACTTGTTTCTTTTCTGTGCATTGAAAAACTCCATGGTTTCTCCGATCCACAGGGACCCCATTTCACCTGGTGGCAGCTTCTGTTTCTTTCTGATATGGCTTTGCTTTTGCATCAAGAAACCGAAAGAAGCAAATGCAATTAAGAGGAGGAAGAAGAAGCCCCACATGAGATCCGTGGACATTGGTAGTGAAGTTGTGAGGATCAAGGATTTCGAAAATGCTGAACTCATTTATTTCCTTTTGGCTGTCTTGAGGGATATATGTGCTGCTTCACATATTTATAGGGCAATTTAATTGGTTTATTTAATTATTGTGTAAGAAGAAGAACAACAACAAATGGTCAAACCAAGTTGATTCTTATCACAAGGTCAACCGTTTCTTAAAGTCACAAACCGTCCTAGAGTATAAAATTTGAACGAGACGGTGGAGTTGTCTATAAGAAATATCTTAGGCCCCATTTGGTATACATGTGGAATCCAAGAAAGAAACAGAAGAGACCTTAGGAAAAAATAACAGCGTAGGGGTTGAAATACATAGATCTAAAATTGTTATTTGTAAAATAATAAACTTGACTATCTAATTGTACACGGAACTAGTTTCTTGTGTTTAATTCAGAAGACAATATCTAGCAACTTTGAGTAGTTCAGCAATAATTTCCCAAAAATTTATTGATATATTTTTAAACGCAAATAATAAATATATAACAAATTTTGCATCTAAGATTAATTAATATATTTAAATATTTCTCAATTATTTTTTTTTGCAAATATTGCTTCCTTCTATCCTTATCATAAAGCACATTTTACAAGAAAGAAATAATCTTTATTATATGCCCAAATTGCGCTATTCATCACAATTTTTTCAAGATTAACTCTATTTAAAATTTCATCAATGCAACTTCTATAGCTTCTTCGACGTGATTCATGTGATACAATTGGCTCATCCAAAAAAAAAAAGTCACTCTAATCTTTTTTATAAGATACAAATGATTAAATTATGTAGATAAAATTTGATGAAATTAATTAAAAGTAATTGACAAACTCAATTATTTTTATATATTTTGATATCTTTTATATGGGTTTTTGTCAACTTAATTAGTCTTTTTGACCTTAATTGATTGGTAATTGATTTTAATATATTTTATTTTGAATTATTATTTTATAGGGGCAAAATTGTCATATTTTGGTTTAATTGTGACTAATTGATTTTTGAGGACAATTAATGCTACCTTATCCTTGAATTTTGCTTGCAGGGTTTTGGAAGAAATAAAAATGAAAAAATAAATAAATAAATAAAAAAGAAAAAATAATTAAAAAGAAAGGGGCAAAACGTTGCGTTTTGCCCCACCCCACTAATAACCTAATATCATATTATTCTTCATCAGCAAGAGGGGGACGCCGAGCCAGAGAACGAAAAACAGCGCCAAACACACATACGAAACAGAGCAAGCTTTGGGCGGCGGAGAACGAAACACACACACACGTTAGCTCTTGACGGCGAAGGACCAGAGTGAGGCGGAGTCTTCCATCACCACCATCTTCGTCTTCGCTGAATCCTCCTGGTGGCAGAGAGGAGTGCGACAGCAAGAGGTGTGCACGAGCTGAGGGAAGACGCAGGCGCAGACCAGCGAGCTGAGGGCGGAAGACGCAGCGAAACAGAGAAGTGAACCATTCAGCGTGAACAGTGTTCTTCCATGGGATCCTGTAGCAAAATACTGATTGCAGCGAATTTGATGGCAACCCGTGGCTAATTCCTAATTCTCTAATTCAACAATAATGGCAGGAGCTTGGATCATTAAAGGGGAGTTTTAGTTGCTTTAATTTCCTACTCAATAATTGTTTAACAATTCCTAGGTCTTAGGATAGTTTTTCTGATTGTTGGGATAATTGTATTGCTTAATCTGATTATATTTAGGGATTATTGTGACTGAATTATTGCTTAGTATTAGACATTGGGCTGTTTATAGTTTTAATCTCAATTATAATGTTGTGGTTATGACATTTGTATTGATTTTGGAATTAATATATTGTGATTTTCTAAGGTGGCTTAGAATTTTGGATCATATAGTCTCTTGCTAACTTTAATTCTGTTATTTTGGATTTAAGAGTTCTAATTAAGTATTGGTTTTTAGCATCCTTAATCCCATTTTACTATTCTGGTTGCAGTTAGTAAGTTGGGATTTTAGGAAAATATTTTGTGGCAACTCGAGGTGGCTCGGTTGTTGGATCAAAAGCTTAATTATAATTCTTAATTCATTGTTTTTAACTCCCACATCTTTTAGAGTGATGATTGCCTGCGTTGTTGAATTGGAGGATTGATTTTTATCAGTGTTATCTGTGTGTCTCATTTTCATTTCTTTAATCTCCATTCATTTTAATCACTTTTATATAAAAACAAAAAAAAGTATTTTAATTTTAATTTGATTCGTAGTATTTAATTAACAGCTTTTCAAAATCAAAAATCTCTTTTTATAGTTTAGGTTACTTGCATTCATTTACTAGGGTTTAATTTCGTTTTCGGCTCCTCAAAGTGAAACGACCCGAGTTTTGCACTATATTGTATTAATTCGGTTAATTTTTGGAGTAACCTCAAAGCGACAATTAAGGGAAGTTCAACTTCAAGTGGCGCCGTTGCCGGGGAGCCAAGAAATTGGTTCCCTAGTAATTAAGTGTCAAGTAGCCTTGATTGGGGTTCATTTGTTGAGCCTTTTTAGATTTCATTTTTGTTAGTTTTTGCATTTTCTTTAGTAGTTTGCATTTGTTTCTTTTGATTTTTCATAGCATTTTTTTTCTTCTTCCTTTGCATAAAAAAAAAATCAAAAATACAACTAAATATCTTCATTTTTCATTCATTGTATTGCATTCATCTGTTTTCTTTTGCTTAATTGCTTCTGGTTGATTGATTGTTTATGCCAAGAAAGGGTAGGTCTAAAACCCTAGTTCCTTCCAATCTTGAGCTTCAAAGTTCTTTAAGAGAAGTTAGACAAGACCAAAGGGTAGAAAGGACTAGTGAGGTTGAACTAGACAATTTAACTGATCTAGATTTGGTGGTTGACTTAGGTGACATAATGGAAACAGTTAATAATCCTAATGGTAACAACAATGGTGGTAATGAGAGAGGGGGCAATGGACATAATGGGGAGCATGATAGAGTAGGAGAGAATAATGGAGATAACCCTAGAAGAAGAACCATTAGGGAAGCCACTACTTCTGATGCAAATTATGATCCTTTTAATGTTGCATGCCCTAATGTTGATGTTAATTTTGAGATTAAAGGTCCACTGCTTAATTATTTGCCTAAATTTCATGGTTTGACAGGTGAGGACCCGTACAATCATCTGAAATCTCTCTCTATGGTATGTGCTAGCATGAAGCCGGTTGGGGCTAATCTGGATGAGGTTCTTTGGAAGGTATTCCACTTGTCTCTGGAGGGCAAAGCGCGAGAATGGTACATGAGCTTGCCTAGTTATATGGCAGATGCTTACCATAACTGGAACAACCTCAGAAAAGCATTCTTGGAGAAGTATTTCCCTGCTTCCCGGACTTCTACATTGAGAAAAGAGATCTACTCTGCAAAGCAAGATTATGATGAGTCACTTTATGACTACTGGAACCGTTTTCAGGACTTGCTTTCTAGATGTCCACACCATCAGATTCCAGATGAGCAGTTAGTCCAATACTTTTATGATGGACTTAAGACCCAAGATAAGGGGATGTTGGATGCTGCTTCTGGGGGTTCTCTTATTGATTTAACTGCTGAGGAGGCATGGGAACTTATCAAGAAAATGGCATTGAACCATCAACAGTATAGCATCAGGGAGTCTAAAAATGTCAATGCAATGCATACTAATCCTTCTTCAGTCCACATTCCTCAATTGGACACATTCACTTCTCAAATTGCTGCTTTGACTACACAGTTGAATAAGCTTGCATCTCACACTCCCCCTGTTGACACTCGGACTCCTAATTCTATGGAGATGACTGCACCTAGTTGAGCATTGTAATTCTGTTATGCACATCTCTGCTGCTTGCCCTCATAGATATGAGGAAGTTTCTGCCATGTATCAAGGAAGGGCCAATCAATCTAAGCAATGGAACCCATACTCAAACACATATAATGAAGGATGGAAAGCTCATCCAAATTTCCGATGGGGAGGAGGTGACAATAGGCAGGTTCAAGAAGGGTTTCAAGGGAATATGGTTCCTCAAGGGCAATCTTACTATGGAGGGTTACAAGGAGAATCTTCTAGAGCCATGTCTACCCCACAGCAATCACAGTCTAAGGATGATGAGCGGTTCTCTCGAATACTCAAGGGCATTGAGGCAATGACTGAGCACATATCTAAGTCTGAAGCTAAATCTGAAGCTAGATTTGCAGCCCTAGAGAATAGGATGGAGCAATGGGAAACTAGAACCTCTAATTTGACTTCTTATGTCACTAAGTTGTCAAATGGTGTGAGTGAACAGCAAGCTAAGGCTAGTGGTTCAATGCCTTCCAACACGGTGATAAATCCTAAATCTTTGAATGCAATTACATTGAGAAGCGGTAAGGAAATTGGTGCTAAGACAGTGCAATTCAAAGATGATGAAGAGGGTGAAGAACCGGTTGATGAAGAGATAGAAGTTGAGTCTCCTCCTTCTAAAACCACTCAAGACATTCCCAAGGCCACTCAAGAGACCTCCATTCAATCCAAAGAGCCAATAGAGAAAGGATCATCTTCCAAAGGTGATGAGGTAAATATTTCTGACTTGCCTTTTCCTCATTCATATCTCATGAGTAAGAAAGTTGTTGAAAAGAAAGATAATGATGAGCTTTTTGAAATGTTTAGCAAACTTGAGGTTAATGTGCCATTACTTGATTTGATTAAAAGATGCCTAAGTGTGCTAAGTTTCTAAAAGATCTATGTACAAACAAGAGGAAGTATAGGCATAGTGAGAGAATCCAACTGGGGTCTAGTGTTAGTGCTATTTTCAAACCACAGCTGCCTATTAAGTGTAAAGACCCGGGTTCCTACACTATTCCCTGTACCATAGGCAAAACAAACATTTCACATGCCTTACTAGACTTAGGTGCAGCCATAAATGTTATGCCTACCTCTATCTATGAGAGTTTGGGTATTCATGCCTTGAAAGACACCAGTGTTGTGCTAGGTCTAGCTGATAGGACTGTGAGACATCCTAAGGGCTTTCTTGAGGACGTTCTTGTGCAAGTGAAGGGTCTTGTGTTCCCAGCTGACTTTTATGTGCTAGATATGACTGATGAGATTAAAGCCGATAGCACTTTGATTCTAGGAAGACCTTTTCTTAGAACAGCCCAAACCATAATTAATGTGAAAGACGGGGTCATTACCATGGGCTTTGGGGACCAACAGATTACCTTCAACATTTCTGATGCTATGAGTCAAGGTTATGCAGATTGCTCTTACTTGGGTGTTAATTTGATTGATTGTGCTGTTAATGATGTTGATGATTTGCATGAATCTGAGATGCATGAACATGACTGGTATGGTGAGATTGTTGAGCATGATGATGCATTTACTTGTTTATCTACACCTCATTCTTCTTCTTTTTGCTCATGTTATGGTGACGTGGTGTGTGTTAACTGTTTAGAAGTTGATCACCTCCTTTCCATCTCTCATGATTTTGATGCATCATCTTGTCTTAACTGTGATTCTGCCTTGAACATTACACTTGATGATAGCCTTGAGAAAGGCGAGTTTGTTGATTCTGCAGGTACTGATGATAAAGGAGCTGTTACACAAGCTACACCGGTAGCTTCTCCTTTGAGTGGTGCTGGAACATTAGAAGAGGCTAGCAACAAGATTGCTACTCACTTAGTCACTTCTAATCCCACTCTTCCTTGTGATTTACTTGATGTTTCTGTTGATAAATTGATACCGATCCTTCTTTTTGTAGGTCATCCAAGAATGGCACTGAGTTGGGAAGTGGAGGACATACACATCATGATGAGCTTATATCTCCTTCCCCAAGCCATATGGACATGCCACTTGCATTGAATGCACTTGACATAAAGAATTAGTTCCTTCTGTTGTGCAACCTCCTGATTTAGAACTGAAACCCCTCCCCTCTAATTTGAAATATGTCTTTCTTGCTGCTGATTCTAAATTGCCTGTTATTATTTCCAGTTCTTTGAGTAGTTCTGAAGAAGAAAGATTGATTTCTGTATTGAAGAGTCATAAAGGGGCTATAGGATGGTCTTTAGGGGATATTCCGGGATTAATCCCTCAGTTTGCACACACAGGATCCTTTTGAATGAAGGGTCCAAGCCAGTTAGGCAACCACAGAGGAGACTGAATCCTCTCATTGGATGTGGTTAAGAAGGAAGTCTCAAAGTTGTTGAGTGCTGGGATCATCTATCCCATATCAGACAGTGAGTGGGTAAGTCCGGTACAAGTAGTACCAAAGAAGAGCGGTATCACAGTAGTGAGAAATGAAAATGATGAACTGATTCCAACTAGGGTTCAAAATGCTTGGAGAGTGTGTATAGACTATAGGAAGTTGAATGATGCTACGAGAAAGGACCACTTTCCATTACCTTTTATAGATCAGATGTTGGAAAGAATTTCAGGAAAGTCTCACTATTGTTTTCTTGACGGTTTTTCTGGCTATTTTCAGGTACCTATCGCTCCTGAAGATCAGGACAAGACTACCTTCACATGCCCTTTTGGTACCTTTGCTTATCGAAGGATGCCATTTGGGTTGTGTAACGCTCCAGGCACCTTTCAAAGGTGCATGATGGCGATATTTAGTGATCTTCTAGAGCAAAACATGGAAGTTTTTATGGATGACTTCACTGTTTACGGTGGGAGTTTTGATGAGTGCTTGAATAGCCTAGAGCAGGCTCTTGAGAGGTGTATTGATAAGAAATTGGTTTTAAACTTTGAAAAGTGTCATTTCATGGTTGATAAGGGATAGTCTTAGGTCACCTCATCTCTCGAAAGGGGATTGAGGTAATAGGGCCAAAATTGAAGTTATTTCATACTTGAAGGATTGGGTCATGATTGACTATGTTTTCATCTTATCTCTACTTAAAGGATTTGAGCCTCTTATATTTTATTGATGGTCTATCATGCAGGTTTCTATCGGCGCTTTATTAAGGATTTTAGTAAAGTTGCTCTGCCTCTTTCTACCTTATTGAAAAAGGATACTGAATTTAAATTTGATGATAAGTGTAGACATGCTTTTGACACTTTGAAATCTATGCTTGTTTTACCTCCTATTCTCACTGCACCTAACTGGAATTTACATTTTGAGTTGTCTTGTGATGCTTCTAACTTTGCAGTAGGTGCCATGCTTGGACAGAAGGAGGAGAAACAGTCTAGAGTCATCGCATATGCCTCCAAGACGCTTGATTCCGCTCAAGTGAATTATACCACTACGGAGAAGGAACTATTTGCTATTATTTTTGCTTTGGATAAGTTTAGACAGTATCTTATAAACTCTCGAGTGGTTGTCTTTACAGATCATGCAGCGGTTCGATACCTATTTAAGAAGCCTCAGTCTAAACCTAGACTGCTGAGATGGGCTTTGCTGCTACAGGAGTTTGATATCGAGATTAGAGATCGAGCTGGAGCGGAGAATCATGTAGCTGACCACCTTAGTCGGTTACCTGAAGGCACACAGGGAGTTGACTCTTCTGATCTTGTTATTGACTCATTTCCTGATTCTGCACTTTTTGCCTTGGCTGTTCATGAGCCTTGGTACTCTAATATAGTTAATTATCTTGTCACTGACCTTATACCTCCTTCTATGTCTAAATTTCAGATTGATAAGCTGAAGAGGGAGGCAAGATACTATATCTGGGATGCTCCAATCCTGTGGAAGCAATGCAGTGACCAGATCATCAGACGCTGTGTTCCAAATAATGAGATCCACTCTATCCTTACCTTTGCACATTCTTTATCTTGTGGGGGGCATTTTAGTGCTAATAGGACTGCTAGGAGGGTTTTAGAGTGTGGTTTTTATTGGCCTTCTCTATTTAAGGATGCTTATTCTTTCTGCAAGTCTTGTGATAAGTGTCAGAGGTTTGGGAGTTTGGGTAGGAAGCATGAGATGCCTCTAAGACCTATGCATTTTTGTGAAATCTTTGATGTGTGGGGCATGGATTTTATGGGTCCCTTCCCTTCGTCTTTTGGGTTTTCATACATATTACTTGCAGTAGATTATGTGTCTCGATGGGTAGAGGCAGTGCCAACTAGGAAAGATGATGCTTCTACTGTTGCCAAGTTTTTACGTTCTCATATCTTTTGCAGGTATGGCATTCCAAGAGCAATCATCAGTGACCAAGGAACACACTTCTGCAACAGGACCATCAAGTCTCTATTGGCTAAACATGGAGTCAATCACAAGCTGGCCACTCCTTATCACCCTCAGACGAATGGGTTAGCTGAAGTCTCTAACCGGGAAGTGAAACGAATACTTGAGAAGATCGTGAAACCATCCCGTAAGGACTGGAGTGAAAGGCTTGAGGAAGCTCTTTGGGCTTACAGGACTGCCTACAAGACCCCTATAGGCATGTCCCCCTTCCGGTTGCTCTATGGCAAGGCTTGCCATCTACCTATGGAGATCGAGCACAAATCTTATTGGGCAATCAAGGCATGTGATGCAGATCTCGAATCTTCACTTGTCAATCGGAAGATGCAACTCCAGAACTTGAAGAAATGAGACTTGAATCCTACGACAATGCCAGAATCTACAAAGACAAGCTGAAAATGATTCATGACAACAGATTCTGAGGAAGCAGTTTCATGAAGGTGACAAGGTTCTAAAGTTTTAAGCCCGGTTGAAGCTGATGCCCGGGAAGTTTGTCACCAAGTGGGAAGGTCCGTTTAGAGTTACTAAAGTATATCCCTTTGGCACGGTAGAGCTCGTAGATGAGGAGACCGGTATAACTTCACAAGTCAACGGCCATCTACTGAAGCACTACCACGAGATCAAAGACCCCCCTGATCACCCGGTTGTTCCCTTCCACCCTACTCTTTTACTTTCTGTTGTATTGCTGGTGATATTGTTTGCTGAGATAGTTAGGAGTAAGTGTGGGGAGGGAACTTTTCCAGTAGTTGTAGTTGTAGCTGTTTATTTCTGTTTAGTAGTTGTTTGTTTTGTTTCCTCTTGATTCTGCCATCTCTTCTGATCACTTGATTTATACTTGTCTATTTTCATTTCACATTATCTTAACATTGAGGACAATATTGATCAAGTGTGGGGGAGGGATTGTTGTTGAGTTGTTGAGCTTTTTTTGAAAAAAAAAAATTTGCCTTGGATTTGCTCCTGTTTCCTAAGTATTGCTGCTATAATTGCTCTCTTCTCTGCCTTATTGGTTGATTTCTGAATTGCATCGCATGATTTGAGAGTGATTCTTGCTTGGGAATTTTGTTGCTGGTTTCTATGTCCTCCTGTTTTCATTCGCCTCAGTGTTTTGCACTGCTGTATGGGCGAGTTGCTGTTCTCTCTGTTGCTGACTCTTGACTTTTGTAATCCTTGGGCATCTCTTTTAAAATCCTTTTGCACAATGCTTGTGAATATTGTACGGCTGAGTTTGATTGCATTTGATTCGAGTGATTTCTGTTCTTAGTTGATTAGCATAGTAGAATACTTTTGGTGCAGTGTTATTAACCTTGTTTCATAGCTTGATTCTTAAGGAGAAAACATCTTGGAGAAAGCCTTGATGGAAGGATTTTTGAGCCATGTATTCTTTCTCATCTTGTGTGATTTTCACCTAGTTTTGGTTAACCTCTAGAACTTGTTAGATTCTTTTTCAAAGCTGCATTAATACCTAGGTTTGTGAAGATGATAGGGGCATTCATTTCTAAACCTTACCCAAACACAAACCACTTCATTTAACCTTTGTTCACCCCTTTGAGCCTTCACTTTCATTCCATTCATTGCTTTTTAGCAAGTGTTTTGCATGAGTTACATTTGGTTTTTCATTTTGAAAAGTACATCATTAATGTCTATATCTTTGCCTTCTTGGGTTTGGATGCCAAAAAAAAAAAAAAAAAAAAAGAGATAGAAAAAGGCAAGAAAGAGAAGAAAATGTTTAGAAAAAGCCAAAGAAAGAAAGTTATAAAAAAAAAAAAGAAAATAAGTTGCAACAAAAGAATAAATTTGAAATAAGGCATTCCATGGTGGTTTGAAGAGCAATGATTTCTGTCTCAAAAGGTTAAAATTTGCACTTTGGTGTTCTTTCATGATTGTACTTAGCTCACTTTGAGTTGATTATTTACTACTCATGCATTTCACTTGTTAGTCCATTTCATTCATTTGGCCATAGTTTCCAACATTACAACCCTTCAAGTCCCCTTGATCATGAACCTAAGGTATGTTAGTGGTGGAGATATTAGAATTTCTACAAGCTTATGGTAGGTGCTAATCTAGGTGGATTGAGTGAAATTTTTCCCATTTGAGAGATGAGTGAAACACTTGTACCCTATGTGAGCTCTATTATGTTTCTCTTCTTTTATCCTGCTATGTTTCTTGTGTTAATTTCTTTGCACTGAAGTATTCTATGATTGTTGATTAATTAAGAATAAAGGTTGCTTGAGTTAATTGCACATTCATGCTTAGTTATTTTATGGTTGCTTGCATTGAGTCTCTCTATTGGATTCTTCTTTAATGATGTTTTGCCCAGGAGTGCAAAAGGCTAAGTGTGGGGGAGTTGACAAACTCAATTATTTTTATATATTTTGATATCTTTTATATGGGTTTTGTCAACTTAATTAGTTTTTGACCTTAATTGATTGGTAATTGATTTAATATATTTTATTTTGAATTATTATTTTATAGGGGCAAAATTGTCATATTTTGGTTTAATTGTGACTAATTGATTTTTGAGGACAATTAATGCTACCTTATCCTTGAATTTTGCTTGCAGGTTTTGGAAGAAATAAAAAAATAAATAAAAAAAAATAAAAAAGAAAAAAAATAATTAAAAAGAAGGGGCAAAACGTTGCGTTTTGCCCCCCCCTAATAACCTAATCATATTATTCTTCATCAGCAAGGGGGACGCCGAGCCAGAGAACGAAAAACGCCAACACAATACGACACGAGCAAGCTGGGCGGCGGAGGAACAAACCACACACACGAGCTCTTGACGCGAGGACCAGAGTGAGGCGGAGTCTTCCATCACCACCATCTTCGCTTCGCTGAATCCTCCTGTGGAGAGAGGAGTGCGACAGCGAGAGGTTGCACGAGCTGAGGGAAGACGCAGGCGCAGACCAGCGAGCTGAGGGAAGACGCAACGAAACAGAGAAGTGAACCTTCACGTGAACAGTTTCTTCCATGGATCCTGTAGCAAAAACTGATTGTGCGAATTTGATGGCAACCGTGGCTAATTCCTAATTCTCTAATTCAACAATAATGGCAGGAGCTTGGATCATTAAGGGGAGTTTTAGTTGCTTTAATTTCCTACTCAATAATTGTTTAACAATTCCTAGGTCTTAGGATAGTTTTTCTGATTGTTGGGATAATTGTATTGCTTAATCTGATTATATTTGGGGATTATTGTGACTGAATTATTGCTTAGTATTTGACATTGGGCTGTTTTATAGTTTGATCTCAATTATAATGTTGTGGTTATGACATTTGTATTGATTTTGGAATTAATATATTGTGATTTTCTAAGGTGGCTTAGAATTTTGGATCATATAGTCTCTTGCTAGCTTTAATTCTGTTATTTTGGATTTAAGAGTTCTAATTAAGCATTGGTTTTTAGCATCCTTAATCCCATTTTACTATTCTGGTTGCAGTTAGTAAGTTGGGATTTTAGGAAAATATTTTGTGGCAACTCGAGGTGGCTCGGTTGTTGGATAAAAGCTTAATTATAATTCTTAATTCATTGTTTTTAACTCCCACATCTTTTAGAGTGATGATTGCCTGCGTTGTTGAATTGGAGGATTGATTTTTATCAGTGTTATTTGTGTCTCATTTTCATTTCTTTAATCTCCATTCATTTTAATCACTTTTATATAAAAACAAAAAAAAAAGTATTTTAATTTCAATTTGATTCGTAGTATTTAATTAACAGCTTTTCAAAATCAAAAATCTCTTTTTATAGTTTAGGTTACTTGCATTCATTTACTAGGGTTTAATTTCGTTTTCGGCTCCTCAAAGTGAAACGACCCGAGTTTTGCACTATATTGCATTAATTCGGTTAATTTTGGGAGTAACCCCAAAGCGACAATTAAGGGAAGTTCAACTTCAGTATAAATTGTAAAAAAAATATACCTTATTTTTTTAAAACTGTCTCTTTAGAAGAGTGATTTTTGATTTATTATTGTGGCATGTTTACCTTAATAATTAAATTTTAAATTGATCAATCGGGGAAAAAAGGGGTGGCTTACGAAAGTTATGAAGATCTTTCTGATTCATCAATCGTGGCTCTGTGTTTATTAATCGATCAGGTCGGCTAATTAATTAACAAACAATATGGCTGAATAATTTAAAGAAGAAAATATGCAAAAGGGAATAAAACAAGAAAAAAATTCATGTGTAAATTGGCCCTAATAAAAATTATAGACGATGAGTCATAGAAGGAGAAAATCAATTTGATTATAAAAATGAGATAAATAAGCAAAATTTATCATTATTTATCCCTCCTCAAGTTCTTTTTATAAAATTTGAAATTTAAATTGTCTTTATTCTTTTTATAAAATCTAATTGGGGTCGTTGTCCGAACATTTGATATATTTTTATCATTTTTATCCTTAATTATTTTTATACATTGCATTAATCAAAATGTTGACAATTTGAAGTACTACATTCTCTTTTATACTTTATCTCATTAATTATTACTATTCTATTTTTCTCTTATTAGCTCCTTATAAGGGCATACTTAAAAAAGTTTATGTCTTACATATTTATTATATTTAACTAATTTTAACTATTTTTTTAAACTAGATAATTTGATTATCAAGATTTTATTAAAAAAAATACTTATGGCAAAAGATCCAGTTAAAAAATTTTCAAAATCCCAAGGAAAAAAAAAAGGATTTTCACCTGCCACAAATCCCAAGAAGTCCGGTAGTCTCACTCTTCCAGCTCTCATGAAGGTTGGATTAATTGTGTTGATCATGCGAGAAGATTATGAAGAATCAATGGGTCATTAATCTTGTTTGAACATGCATCATTACTCTAATTATAGTATATTATTAATTAATTAGAACTACAAATGTATACTTATCTCATAATCTCAAGAAATTTTTATTGTATAATTTGTCTAAAATTTCAAAGAGAACGTGATATAAAGAATGGAAGCGTGTACGAGACTTCGTTTTTCTAAAATATTTTTTAGAATTATACATAACTCCCCCTTAACTTTATATTATATCTTATGTACAGATAATTTTTTAATCTTTAAAATTTCACAATAAATCTGTTAAACTTATACATTCAGACAAATAACTTTCCAACTAGTAGTTTAAAGCCGTTTATTATTTATGGGCACATACAAATTAAAAGTTTAGGAGGCATTATTATATGCATATATGTATGTACATGTGTATATATATCCACTACATCCTATTTTAAATATAAGAGCTAGTTGGAAAAATCAATTTGATCCTAGATATAATACTCTAATCCACTTTTCCTCTGTATTTATTCATTTTTTTCATCATCAAAGTAGTTTCCATGATGATTATACTCCCTTTGAGCCCAATAAATTGGTTAGAAAAAAAAATTTTGGTTCAAAATATAAGATGTTTTGACATGGTAATTGATGATAGTTTTTCATCTTTAGACCTTGTCACAAGTATGAGAGATAAAAGAGAATTTTTCAATCACATTTTTTAATAAGAGTTGAGGCGTGAGCTGAGTTTTGTCAGCCGCCTCCTAGCTACCCGTTGATTTTGGGGTTTTTTTTCAAAAAAAATTTAGTTTCTTTTTATCATTAGATTTTACCTAAAATGAATGACATTTTTTTTAATTTTTTAATAATTTTTTACTTTAAGCTAAAAACAAACCGAACCATTTAGAGTATTAATCTTAAAAAAATATAAAAAAATTAAAAATTAAACCTTTTTTTATAAGATATCAAAATGGCTGTAAAATCTAATAATAAAAAAAGGCTCACAAAAAATATTTGGGAAAAATTCTAAAATTAAGAGGCAGCTGACACCCTAATCCCACTCACTTCTCGTGACACTTTTTATTGATTAAATTGTTTGTTTGTGATTGGGGATAAAAGGTCTCTTATGCCCACTCTCTAATGCAACAAGCTTACACACACACATATCACTGACCATTAGATTTTTTCATAAAATAAGTTAACGATATGAAATGATGTAATTTTGATCTTTTTATAATTTTTAAAAATCAAAACTGCATGCTTTTTTAAAGTATTCTTCCAAAAGTCATAAATAAAAATTCAAAACCGTATTATTTTATATTTATAACACATCAAAATGTTTTTGATTTCATATATAATCTAATGATCAATAAGAAAAAGTAATGTAACCCAAAGTTGTTTTGAGCAGGAAAGTGCAACTCATCCCGAGCTATAATTGCCGTGGGAGTGCCAATTATTGTGTTGCTGGCAGTGCTCATCTTTGTGGTGAGTTCTATACTTATTTAATTTATATGTACTTTTCTCTCTTAATTTAATTGTTAGGGGATAGAAAAAACAAATTATTTTGCTACAAAATCTATATATATCCTTTTTATTTTTCAGAAATAATAAAATAAATTGGAATGAAGCAGACACAAGTGAATATAATGCAAGAGGTCCCAAGAATTTATATTAT
>NW_021637426.1:0-19901 GCF_004799145.2 Neltuma alba
AAAGTTTGTGCGATCCAGCCTGATCGCAGTGGTCTGGCTTGATGAATTAAAAAGAGAATATGCTTGCTGCCGGCATGTTACTGGTGACCTCAGAGGAAGAAGAATCAGACATTATGCTTTCCTTTCTGCCGCCGCTCTGATACCAAGAAAGGAAAGGAAGAAAAGGATAATGAGATAAATGTCTGTAGCACCAAATGGCGGTGCCCAGTCTGCTATTAAATAATGAATAGTGTACAGAGAGGACAAAAGAGTTTGTTACAAGCAGGGACACGTAGCCCTAAAGAATAAAGGAACAGAATAAAGGAATATTCTCTTCTAACCAATACATAATACTAAATGGAATTTGCTCTAACACATGAGCATAACGTCTAAAGTCATGGCAATAATCATAAAACGCCATTTTTGCTGCACTTGTTGCATCTTCATCTTATTCTTCGGATCTATGTCTTTGGTCTATTGGCTACGCCGAATCCCCGGCATGATGGCTCCGGGCTCACCGTGCAGGCCTGAGCAGTGAAGTTCCGGAACGACGCAACGAACAGAGCATTGGACATGTCGATCTTCACCTGCCCCCACCTGGTAGCCCATCAATCTCCATTCCAAAGAGTTCCAAAAACCTTCATGGGTTGCCTTGTAGGGAAATGCACTCCAATCTGTGATAAGCATAAGCCCAAGAGGAGAGTCCAATCCCAAAAGACTAGCCTATTAGGAGGAAGAATCCCTTGAACTTATAAACTCCACAACACTTGTGAGATTCCCCAATGTGAGACTCATAACAGAGCACCCCTCTCGAGAGCCGATGTCCGACAGCTCTACTCTACGGTACTTACTCAGTCTTCTTACTTGTCAGAACCCTCCGCAGGTAACCCTTTCGGTTGGCCGACTCTTACTGAAAGTACCAATATGATGAGCATAAACCCAAAAGAAGAGCCCATCCCAAAAGACTAGCCTATTAGAAGAGAGAGCCCATTGAACTTATAATACCCAGATACAAGCTCAACAGATACGTAATGACTGGAAACAGGGAATGAGAAGGGAAAAAAACACCAGAGAAGGAGCAGAATATTCAGAGAGAAGAAGAGACCTAGAAAGAGAGAAATCAGAGATCAATCACATATTCCACACCCTCCTCTCTTTCCTCCAACGACTTATATTCCTCACTCTGCCTGAGTTTCCACGTGAGTCTTTTCTCACGGGTGCTGCGACGCGGACCTTCATCTGCATGTTCCTTGTTTGACTCATGGGCTTATGCTCATCATACAATCTCATGCCTGTTTCACATCACTCTTATGGAAGTATTATCCACAAGTATTCTGCATTCAAATTCAATTCAAAAATTATGCAGTTGCACATGAAAATCCAAACACACCCAATTCGTTACGTAGAATGGAAGGAAGAAGGAATGATCAGTATACTTCCTCCGGCTTTAAATATAAGAGTTTATTACGGTATTTGTTTTGGTCCTAAATATAAAATTTCAATCTTTATAGTTTCTCAAATTTATAATTTTTTCCAAACAATCTTAATAATTACACATGTAAAGAGCAAGGTTTTCATTAATGGGGTGGTTTTTAATACAAAATGATTAGAGAATTGACTCCTATTATTAACAAGTCATCAATAATATGGCTAAAGCATAAAAGTTCCCCAAATTTAAAACCATGTACAAATAACTTCTTTATCCTTTACAACTTGATGATTAATCTCAAACTAATCAATTTTACACCTCTTAAACTTTATTTTATATGCATATCTACACAAACTTTGAGTTATACGCAATACCCGTTAAATGATCATTTGCAAATAATTAAACAATAAACAAAATTAATAATGTCAAGTTATTTGCATAAATATAAATGTTCGGGAAAGTTTATTGTAAAGTTTCAAAGATTAATAGTGTTATTTACGCATGGCATAAAACTCTATGCAATGTTTGAAAGTTACCCTATTCTGATGGACATGGGAGCAGTAATAATGTAACTTACACGATACGTTGAGAGTTCCAATCAATAGAGTAAGTGTGGAAGTCCTCAGTGGGATCAAATCAAAGGTAGAGTTGCATTTCTCGACCACCTTCGCCACATGCAAAAATATTAGTGGACATCAGATAAGGATCTCCCGACAAGTTTCCTAGGAACTATGTGTCTATCTCGCCGTGGTGTGGCCCCTCCGAGCTTAACTTCGTACATTACACATGCACACAACATTAATCACACCAAAATTAATTAACCTCCCAAACCAATCCCAATCCATAAAACATATAGGCGCATACATATACATACATACATAAACATCTTCATGTTACGAAGTAAAACATCGTATCATTATAATTATGCATACATAAAAAGCAGTGACGGTTCCTGCTGAGTTTCCTGGGACGAGTTTGATTTGCACATCAAATCTTCCGAACAAAAACTCACTCTTGGAAACGACATCGAAGCCAGAATATTGATCCAACGTTTGGAATAAGCTTTTGCCTTCATCTTCGATTCTGGCTCTATTCTCTCCGAAAAGAGTGTCAAAATATTCTCTGAAATTCCCATCCACACCAATACTCGTACCAACAAACGCTAGAAACACACAAACAAAAACAAGATTGGAACTACAAGACAACATGGATGAAGATAAATCTCTTGTCCTTTAGATGAAGTGAAGGTTTCAGATTGCTTCGCAGGAACATAACAACAACAACGTTCTTGTTGGGGTGAGATTAATAATGTGAATGTTATAGATCGATGGGGATGTAAGTTTGTTACCAGAAGCTGTTGTGAACACAACGGCCACATGGCTTAGGGTGATTGATTGGGATCATTATGATGATGATAATATTTTCTGTCACAAACTGAATATCATCTAAGCCTTAGACTTTTACTTTTCTGGGAAAAATTAATTGGAGACAGATGGACGAAAAGGAGAATCAGTTTTGATCGATGGATGATAAGAAGAATAATGGTTTAGGAAGCTAGGTCAATGGATACGGATGTGTTTTTGGAATTTGAGGTTGAACGATAGTCAAAGAGCTGAATTTGGGATTGTTTTATTCTAATACTAGGAATCCTAAAAATATACGAAGACTGGACCAGAAACTTAACCCCTCCATATTCTAAGGATACTGTCTTTTTTTTTTTTGGTAACAGGATAAGAATTTAGGTGCCTTGGATAAACGCAAATTCAAAACTCAAAAGAATGTTTGGAGAAGTAATTGCAGAATACCTATCAATGAGATTCTGACATTCGCAATGAAATTTATACTCTTATGAGCTTTTCTTTTTTGGCCCGATATACTCTTCTGAGCTATTAATCGTACTTTTATCAATTAGATTAATCTTTATTCGCTATTTTATAAACATATTTGGTGCTACTTTAATGTGTTAGATTATTTTTTCAAAAAAAAATTCAGAGGTTTGAACTCTTGACCATTGTATATTTATATCTACACCTCACCTCACTCTGACCACTTGAGTTAACCCCACGTAGCATGCGTCAGATCATGTGGAGGTATCTTTTTAATGCGTATAAATGTTATTTGATTTCACGAATTTGGACCCCTGAATTGAGGCTTTCGCAGGTGAAACAATTAATTGATAGATATTAATCACCATATATATCATGATATCTAATAGTGTTGAGGGGGATCATTGCTGTTAAACTCAAGAGTTGACTTTCCGAGTTTAATATTTTAACATTTTCAGCTTATAAAGTTATCTCGACTTGCTCTTAAACTCATGATAATTATAAACTAGGTTAAACTTAAGAGTTTGCTTACTGAGTTTACTGTTTTTACGTTTCCAGCTTATAAAATCGTGTCACCTTACACTTAAATTCGTGTTAATTTTTTAATTTGGTTATGTTTAATAACTTTATATATATATGAATTTGTAAAAATTTTTGTTAAATATGGCATATTGTGAACGTTAATAAATTTAATTTCAATTATTTGGATTTAAAACATATTTAAATAATATTGTTGTTATTTTTTATATTTTAATTATTTAATTATCTATTTTTAATACTAATTTATTAATAAAAGTAAATTTTTACAAGTTTATGATTCGAGTTTATAATTTGAGTTCACATATTTATCATAAGTGTATTTAAACTCATGAATTTGATAACTTTGGAGGGAATTACAAATTTATTTTTTTAAAAAAAAAATAAAGATCTTTATCTCAACACTATTAGAGGGCATCTAATAGTTAATATCCGTAATTGAGACTTAAATGAGAAAGCTCAACTAAAGGGTTCCAATCCTCATTTCACATGGTACTTTTGGCTGAAATTATCTCGCATAATCTATACCTCTTATGGCTGGCAATTGATATTTAAAAAGAAATTGATAGGAGTTTTTTTGTTGGCCAAAGATAAGAGTACTGTTATAATATTTAAACAAACATTTACCATATTTATTAAGGCTATAATTTTACTTCAAATGGGATAAGTGTGTTCTATTTTAATTATTACCTTAGAATAAAAACAGTACTCTTATCTTATTAGAAAAATAGGCACTAATAATAAGAAAAAGGATATCAGTATTACTATTAGTATTAATAAATTTTTATAATATTTGACCAAACTATTCTTAACATTTTAGGTATTAACATTATGAACTATATAATCTCTGGTCCTAATTATAAAATCTTGTTTATAGTTTATAAATGATATCTTATAATTAAGACTGAAAGTAGTATATAAATCTTAAGTATGCTTTATTCTTGTCTTCAAGATTTGGTTTTATTTTAATACCAGTATTAATTATCTGTCATGTGAGCTCATTAATTATGCACACTAGCTGTTTCCGTGGCTTGCTCTCCTTTTCACTATAAACAATACACTTTTTCTGTTATATAAATGGAAGCACCTTGAAATGGGACCCAATTTCGTGCTAAGCAAGATGATGAGCACTGAGAGCTCATCATTTATGCGCACCGTTTTAACAAAGTCAAGGACGAGTTCCCTCTATTTAATTGCCATGCGACGTCGTTCTCTGAGATAAAGTCAACGAAGTTCCCTCCATTCAAGGCAAGTTCTATTTTTTTTTCTATTTTAATAATATGCAAGTTCCAAATTTTCGCTTCTCTTCCTCTTCGAAGAAAAATACCAGGGCTAGTCTTCGATCGAAGTCCCCTGGGGAAAGCTCGAATGTTTCAACAGAAACCTCCTTCGCTGTTGTTTAAGGGCAGCTTTGGTTTGGATACCAACTCTCCTTTTCAGGAGGCAGCCATTCAAAAAAAAAAGAGGATATTTTCTCAATCAAAAAGCAAGTCTCAATCTGCCGCAAAGCACAATCACGGGATGTTATCGTCTCGGACTTTCTGCAGCTCTTAGACTTTTACTTTTGATCTTTTTAAAGTAGCTGCTTCGGTTAGTCCTGTTTTTTTCTAGTGTAGTGAACCTTTAAATCTGTATCTCTATTTAATTAATGCATTTTGCCTTTTCATTAAAAAAAAAAAAGGAAAAATACCAATGGCGACTGTCTCAGCAGAAGCAGAAGCTAAATTAAAAAAAAAACAAATGTCTCTAAAAGATCAAGGCAATGAATTTTTCAAGTCAGAGAAGTCAAAGTCGCAGCACTTTACACCCCAACTATCAAGCAAGATCCTTCAAAACCTACTCTTTATAGGCACCTCCTGAAGCATCTTGCTGAGATTATTGATCAGGTGTTTACCTGCGCATGAAGATGATGCCGAAGAAGAAAGGGGAACGAAGAGAGAGGATTGAAATCGCCCACACCTTCAGCATTTTATATCGCTCATCATCCAACGGTCAAGATCAATTCGAACTTTAATGAAACGGTGCGTTGCGGTGATGAGCTCCTTGTGCTTATCAAGCCGCTTCGCACTGAAACTCGTTCCCTTGAAATGGTGATGAAGCCCTGATATTTTTCGCTGTGTCACATATTATGCTAAATGAATAATCTGTGATTTATGAATAGTATAACCTGTTATAAATTAAAATAAAATATAAAAATTTGTATTTAAATTAGATCTTACTAATATGTAATTCAGCTATTCACTACATATGAAAATTAAGAAAAACAATGATTAAACATAACCTGTATGAGCAACAAAAAATATGAGAACAATCTTTTACGTCGGCCAACAATTGAGCCATCATTATGTTATGTTATTTATAGTGTTACGTTACCCAGTAATGGAAGATAATTGACTTGGTTTTTCAACGATATATATATGTCTACTTGTCTTTGTATTTAAGGAGGTTCATTTTGCCAGAATTAATTTCTCTTAATATTAAAATCTCTAGTCAAAGTTGGTCTTATATATCCAAACTAAATTATCATTTCCACGCAAGAAAAAAAATCATGATCCAATAAACATTCATAGGCTTACACATTTATTTATCATTGACTTTACCAAAAAAATAATGTTGACCAAATCCTCGTCTCTGTTTTTAATGTGGACAACAAATATAGATCAATTCGAACTAACTACCATGGACACATCACACCCATGTTATTATTGCCACTTGTCATAAATAAACAATCTAGACCGACCGATAAAGTTAACGACTAAAATTTGATCTGAACAATTCCCTAAATCTAAGAAATACATATAATTCAAAGTTGTGAAGGAGTAGTGAGGGAGATCTTGGGGCAGATTTTGATGGGCAATCCAAGAGAAGGGGATCTAAAGTGATAGGCTCATGAGGATGAAGTAAGGACCAATCAAAGCGAGTGACAACATAATGGAGAAATATGAGAATATTGAGCTTAGCCAGTTGGTAACCAGCACAAAGTCTTGGTCCTCCTCCAAATGGAACAAATGCACATGGTGGTATTTTTGTTGCCTCATCCTCCTCAAACCTCCTTGGCTTGAACCTCGTTGCATCCTTAAAATACTCTTCATTGTAGTGTGTCCCGTATTCTGTCCATAGAACCTGTAATTTGCAAAATCACCATTTAATATTAATAAGCTAAGCCTTCTCTCTCTGATCAAGAGTAACCACACCACTTAGCTACAAATGCAGTTAATCTATATATAATATGCTCTCTTCAGTCTCATCATATATAAGACGCTTTTTAACTAATCGATCATAAGAATTAAGAAATGTGATGAAACTGGTGTTTGGATTAGCTTGTTAGAAGTAATGTTAGATATGCGAGATAAATATATGAAAAAAAGAGAGAAAATCTCAAAAAAGTGATAGTTGAATTTCAAAATTCTAAATCAGTATTCGTTACTACACTCATAAAGAAAATGACTACATTCAAAGAGCAAATGATAACGCATTTTTGTAGTAATTCTTGATTTGGAATTTTGAAATTCAGTAGTCATTTTTTTGGGATTTTCCAAAAAAAAAATTGTCTTAACTTGCATAAAAATATTTTTTTAAGTGTTTTTGGGATTTCCCAAACTCCCCCCAAACTTAGTTAATTAAGTGTCTTAATTTCTTCAAACATTCCTGAATTACTCTTAATTGAGGGTGTATATGAATTAGTAGTAAAAATAATAAATTTTAATTAAAATTAAATTTATAGCACTTCCTTCAATCCTATATATACGTAACATTTTGCCACATAGGGTTAATTTTATGTATAAGCAATACTTAGTGTTTTTTCTAAAAGTTGAATGCACTTTCTCCATTTTAAACTCCAATTAACTACATGTCTCACTTATTTTTCCCCCACTCTTTCTGTTTCAGGTCTTATCTCTTCCCACTCAATATCTTTCACCCCATATCAATAAGGAGATATTTTTGAGGAAAAAATTACATATATTTATTATTTTTAACTGATTTTTTATTTATATAATTGGTTATTTATAATTTATTTATATCAATGGAGGGAGTATCATATATGAGATTTTGCGCAATATATATATATATATATATATATATATATGGTGTCTCACACTGTAATAAATGAGGAAGAGAGAAATAAATAAAGAAGTTGACCTTCCATCCTTTGGGTATTGTGAAGCCTTCATAATCAATATCAGCAATTGTCTTCCTGAAGGAGCCGAAGATAGGAGGGTGCAATCTCATGCTTTCTCTCGCAACGTGCCATGAATATTTCATCTGCTTTACGTCTTCCACTGTCAACTTCTCACCCCTCCTTTTCTTCTTCCTTCATGTTCTGCAAATTAATATATATATATATATATATATCTGATCTATATGTATTTGATACATTCATTGAAAATCAAGATATATATAGATCAAGTAACTGAACAATGTAATCAAAATGCCTTGAAGAAGCTTGGTGTAGCAGTCAGGGTGGTGAGCAAGCATCTTGAAGGTCATAGCAATGGCGAAAGAAGTTGTATCGTGAGCTGCAAAAACTAGCAGAACCATATTGTCGACGGCTTCTTGTTCAGTGATCTCTCCTTTAATGATCCCACAAACAAGTTTCCTTAGAAGCATCCCTTCTTCTTTCTTCAACCTTCCTTGCATTATCTCCTTCTTCTTCTTCCTCACGACATTCCCCAGCATCTTCTCGATCTCATCCCTCGCCTTCTTCGCTCTCCAAAACCTAGAACCAGGAACTTTAACTGCTGGTGAGAACACTCCCTCTAAAACCCTCTCGAACGTGTTCAGCATCTCTGAATCCACCTTCATCCCCATTAAACACTCGAACACTGTTGAAAGTAAGAATTTTGGCTGATCTGTACAGGTGAATCGTTTCTCGGCCATGCCAATCTCTGGAAATATGAAGCTGAACTGAGCTGCACATCTTTGAAACCAGCATTTTAAGGCCAGAATGGGCAAGGCTTGAGACTATAACCCCACGAAGGAATCGGTGCCTTTCGCCGTCTTTCTCCATGATTGAGTCCTTCCCCATGAGCTGAACTGAAGACGAAGGCCAGGAGCTTTTCACCAGCTTGAACTTATTCGACAGGAAGAACTTGTTGGCCTCTGATCCATTCACTATCACAGTTGGTGACCCCATGAGCCTTGTTTTGAAGATCTTTCCATGTTTCAGAATCCGAGGCTGCACGAAGTCCTCGAACAACTTGTTTCTTTTCTGTGCATTGAAAAACTCCATGGTTTCTCCGATCCACAGGGACCCCATTTCACCTGGTGGCAGCTTCTGTTTCTTTCTGATATGGCTTTGCTTTTGCATCAAGAAACCGAAAGAAGCAAATGCAATTAAGAGGAGGAAGAAGAAGCCCCACATGAGATCCGTGGACATTGGTAGTGAAGTTGTGAGGATCAAGGATTTCGAAAATGCTGAACTCATTTATTTCCTTTTGGCTGTCTTGAGGGATATATGTGCTGCTTCACATATTTATAGGGCAATTTAATTGGTTTATTTAATTATTGTGTAAGAAGAAGAACAACAACAAATGGTCAAACCAAGTTGATTCTTATCACAAGGTCAACCGTTTCTTAAAGTCACAAACCGTCCTAGAGTATAAAATTTGAACGAGACGGTGGAGTTGTCTATAAGAAATATCTTAGGCCCCATTTGGTATACATGTGGAATCCAAGAAAGAAACAGAAGAGACCTTAGGAAAAAATAACAGCGTAGGGGTTGAAATACATAGATCTAAAATTGTTATTTGTAAAATAATAAACTTGACTATCTAATTGTACACGGAACTAGTTTCTTGTGTTTAATTCAGAAGACAATATCTAGCAACTTTGAGTAGTTCAGCAATAATTTCCCAAAAATTTATTGATATATTTTTAAACGCAAATAATAAATATATAACAAATTTTGCATCTAAGATTAATTAATATATTTAAATATTTCTCAATTATTTTTTTTTTGCAAATATTGCTTCCTTCTATCCTTATCATAAAGCACATTTTACAAGAAAGAAATAATCTTTATTATATGCCCAAATTGCGCTATTCATCACAATTTTTTCAAGATTAACTCTATTTAAAATTTCATCAATGCAACTTCTATAGCTTCTTCGACGTGATTCATGTGATACAATTGGCTCATCCAAAAAAAAAAAGTCACTCTAATCTTTTTTATAAGATACAAATGATTAAATTATGTAGATAAAATTTGATGAAATTAATTAAAAGTAATTGACAAACTCAATTATTTTTATATATTTTGATATCTTTTATATGGGTTTTTGTCAACTTAATTAGTCTTTTTGACCTTAATTGATTGGTAATTGATTTTAATATATTTTATTTTGAATTATTATTTTATAGGGGCAAAATTGTCATATTTTGGTTTAATTGTGACTAATTGATTTTTGAGGACAATTAATGCTACCTTATCCTTGAATTTTGCTTGCAGGGTTTTGGAAGAAATAAAAATGAAATAAATAAATAAATAAATAAAAAAGAAAAAAAATAATTAAAAAGAAAGGGGCAAAACGTTGCGTTTTGCCCCACCCCACTAATAACCTAATATCATATTATTCTTCATCAGCAAGAGGGGGACGCCGAGCCAGAGAACGAAAAACAGCGCCAAACACACATACGAAACAGAGCAAGCTTTGGGCGGCGGAGAACGAAACACACACACACGTTAGCTCTTGACGGCGAAGGACCAGAGTGAGGCGGAGTCTTCCATCACCACCATCTTCGTCTTCGCTGAATCCTCCTGGTGGCAGAGAGGAGTGCGACAGCAAGAGGTGTGCACGAGCTGAGGGAAGACGCAGGCGCAGACCAGCGAGCTGAGGGCGGAAGACGCAGCGAAACAGAGAAGTGAACCATTCAGCGTGAACAGTGTTCTTCCATGGGATCCTGTAGCAAAATACTGATTGCAGCGAATTTGATGGCAACCCGTGGCTAATTCCTAATTCTCTAATTCAACAATAATGGCAGGAGCTTGGATCATTAAAGGGGAGTTTTAGTTGCTTTAATTTCCTACTCAATAATTGTTTAACAATTCCTAGGTCTTAGGATAGTTTTTCTGATTGTTGGGATAATTGTATTGCTTAATCTGATTATATTTAGGGATTATTGTGACTGAATTATTGCTTAGTATTAGACATTGGGCTGTTTATAGTTTTAATCTCAATTATAATGTTGTGGTTATGACATTTGTATTGATTTTGGAATTAATATATTGTGATTTTCTAAGGTGGCTTAGAATTTTGGATCATATAGTCTCTTGCTAACTTTAATTCTGTTATTTTGGATTTAAGAGTTCTAATTAAGCATTGGTTTTTAGCATCCTTAATCCCATTTTACTATTCTGGTTGCAGTTAGTAAGTTGGGATTTTAGGAAAATATTTTGTGGCAACTCGAGGTGGCTCGGTTGTTGGATCAAAAGCTTAATTATAATTCTTAATTCATTGTTTTTAACTCCCACATCTTTTAGAGTGATGATTGCCTGCGTTGTTGAATTGGAGGATTGATTTTTATCAGTGTTATCTGTGTGTCTCATTTTCATTTCTTTAATCTCCATTCATTTTAATCACTTTTATATAAAAACAAAAAAAAAGTATTTTAATTTTAATTTGATTCGTAGTATTTAATTAACAGCTTTTCAAAATCAAAAATCTCTTTTTATAGTTTAGGTTACTTGCATTCATTTACTAGGGTTTAATTTCGTTTTCGGCTCCTCAAAGTGAAACGACCCGAGTTTTGCACTATATTGCATTAATTCGGTTAATTTTTGGAGTAACCTCAAAGCGACAATTAAGGGAAGTTCAACTTCAAGTGGCACCGTTGCCGGGGAGCCAAGAAATTGGTTCCCTAGTAATTAAGTGTCAAGTAGCCTTGATTGGGGTTCATTTGTTGAGCCTTTTTAGATTTCATTTTTGTTAGTTTTTGCATTTTCTTTAGTAGTTTGCATTTGTTTCTTTTGATTTTTCATAGCATTTTTTTTCTTCTTCCTTTGCATAAAAAAAAATCAAAAATACAACTAAATATCTTCATTTTTCATTCATTGCATTGCATTCATCTGTTTTCTTTTGCTTAATTGCTTCTGGTTGATTGATTGTTTATGCCAAGAAAGGGTAGGTCTAAAACCCTAGTTCCTTCCAATCTTGAGCTTCAAAGTTCTTTAAGAGAAGTTAGACAAGACCAAAGGGTAGAAAGGACTAGTGAGGTTGAACTAGACAATTTAACTGATCTAGATTTGGTGGTTGACTTAGGTGACATAATGGAAACAGTTAATAATCCTAATGGTAACAACAATGGTGGTAATGAGAGAGGGGGCAATGGACATAATGGGGAGCATGATAGAGTAGGAGAGAATAATGGAGATAACCCTAGAAGAAGAACCATTAGGGAAGCCACTACTTCTGATGCAAATTATGATCCTTTTAATGTTGCATGCCCTAATGTTGATGTTAATTTTGAGATTAAAGGTCCACTGCTTAATTATTTGCCTAAATTTCATGGTTTGACAGGTGAGGACCCGTACAATCATCTGAAATCTCTCTCTATGGTATGTGCTAGCATGAAGCCGGTTGGGGCTAATCTGGATGAGGTTCTTTGGAAGGTATTCCACTTGTCTCTGGAGGGCAAAGCGCGAGAATGGTACATGAGCTTGCCTAGTTATATGGCAGATGCTTACCATAACTGGAACAACCTCAGAAAAGCATTCTTGGAGAAGTATTTCCCTGCTTCCCGGACTTCTACATTGAGAAAAGAGATCTACTCTGCAAAGCAAGATTATGATGAGTCACTGTATGACTACTGGAACCGTTTTCAGGACTTGCTTTCTAGATGTCCACACCATCAGATTCCAGATGAGCAGTTAGTCCAATACTTTTATGATGGACTTAAGACCCAAGATAAGGGGATGTTGGATGCTGCTTCTGGGGGTTCTCTTATTGATTTAACTGCTGAGGAGGCATGGGAACTTATCAAGAAAATGGCATTGAACCATCAACAGTATAGCATCAGGGAGTCTAAAAATGTCAATGCAATGCATACTAATCCTTCTTCAGTCCACATTCCTCAATTGGACACATTCACTTCTCAAATTGCTGCTTTGACTACACAGTTGAATAAGCTTGCATCTCACACTCCCCCTGTTGACACTCGGACTCCTAATTCTATGGAGATGACTGCACCTAGTTGTGAGCATTGTAATTCTGTTATGCACATCTCTGCTGCTTGCCCTCATAGATATGAGGAAGTTTCTGCCATGTATCAAGGAAGGGCCAATCAATCTAAGCAATGGAACCCATACTCAAACACATATAATGAAGGATGGAAAGCTCATCCAAATTTCCGATGGGGAGGAGGTGACAATAGGCAGGTTCAAGAAGGGTTTCAAGGGAATATGGTTCCTCAAGGACAATCTTACTATGGAGGGTTACAAGGAGAATCTTCTAGAGCCATGTCTACCCCACAGCAATCACAGTCTAAGGATGATGAGCGGTTCTCCCGAATACTCAAGGGCATTGAGGCTATGACTGAGCACATATCTAAGTCTGAAGCTAAATCTGAAGCTAGATTTGCAGCCCTAGAGAATAGGATGGAGCAATGGGAAACTAGAACCTCTAATTTGACTTCTTATGTCACCAAGTTGTCAAATGGTGTGAGTGAACAGCAAGCTAAGGCTAGTGGTTCAATGCCTTCCAACACGGTGATAAATCCTAAATCTTTGAATGCAATTACATTGAGAAGCGGTAAGGAAATTGGTGCTAAGACAGTGCAATTCAAAGATGATGAAGAGGGTGAAGAACTAGTTGACGAAGAGATAGAAGTTGAGTCTCCTCCTTCTAAAACCACTCAAGACATTCCCAAGGCCACTCAAGAGACCTCCATTCAATCCAAAGAGCCAATAGAGAAAGGATCATCTTCCAAAGGTGATGAGGTAAATATTTCTGACTTGCCTTTTCCTCATTCATATCTCATGAGTAAGAAAGTTATTGAAAAGAAAGATAATGATGAGCTTTTTGAAATGTTTAGCAAACTTGAGGTTAATGTGCCATTACTTGATTTGATTAAAAAGATGCCTAAGTGTGCTAAGTTTCTAAAAGATCTATGTACAAACAAGAGGAAGTATAGGCATAGTGAGAGAATCCAACTGGGGTCTAGTGTTAGTGCTATTTTCAAACCACAGCTGCCTATTAAGTGTAAAGACCCGGGTTCCTACACTATTCCCTGTACCATAGGCAAAACAAACATTTCACATGCCTTACTAGACTTAGGTGCAACCATAAATGTTATGCCTACCTCTATCTATGAGAGTTTGGGTATTCATGCCTTGAAAGACACCAGTGTTGTGCTAGGTCTAGCTGATAGGACTGTGAGACATCCTAAGGGCTTTCTTGAGGACGTTCTTGTGCAAGTGAAGGGTCTTGTGTTCCCAGCTGACTTTTATGTGCTAGATATGACTGATGAGATTAAAGCCGATAGCACTTTGATTCTAGGAAGACCTTTTCTTAGAACAGCCCAAACCATAATTAATGTGAAAGACGGGGTCATTACCATGGGCTTTGGGGACCAACAGATTACCTTCAACATTTCTGATGCTATGAGTCAAGGTTATGCAAATTGCTCTTACTTGGGTGTTAATTTGATTGATTGTGCTGTTAATGATGTTGATGATTTGCATGAATGTGAGATGCATGAACATGACTGGTATGGTGAGATTGTTGAGCATGATGATGCATTTACTTGTTTATCTACCCCTCATTCTTCTTCTTTTTGCTCATGTTATGGTGACGTGGTGTGTGTTAACTGTTTAGAAGTTGATCACCTCCTTTCCATCTCTCATGATTTTGATGCATCATCTTGTCTTAACTGTGATTCTGCCTTGAACACTACACTTGATGATAGCCTTGAGAAAGGCGAGTTTGTTGATTCTGCAGGTACTAATGATAAAGGAGCTGTTACACAAGCTACACCGGTAGCTTCTCCTTTGAGTGGTGCTGGAACATTAGAAGAGGCTAGCAACAAGATTGCTACTCATTTAGTCACTTCTAATCCCACTCTTCCTTGTGATTTACTTAATGTTTCTGCTGATAAGATTGATACCAATCCTTCTTTTTGTAGGTCATCCAAGAATGGCACTGAGTTGGGAAGTGGAGGACATACACATCATGATGAGCTTATATCTCCTTCCCCAAGCCATATAGACATGCCACTTGCATTGAATGCACTTGACATAAAGGAATTAGTTCCTTCTGTTGTGCAACCTCCTGATTTAGAACTGAAACCCCTCCCCTCTAATTTGAAATATGTCTTTCTTGCTGCTGATTCTAAATTGCCTGTTATTATTTCCAGTTCTTTGAGTAGTTCTGAAGAAGAAAGATTGATTTCTGTATTGAAGAGTCATAAAGGGGCTATAGGATGGTCTTTAGGGGATATTCCGGGGATTAATCCCTCAGTTTGCACACACAGGATCCTTTTGAATGAAGGGTCCAAGCCAGTTAGGCAACCACAGAGGAGACTGAATCCTCTCATTTTGGATGTGGTTAAGAAGGAATTCTCAAAGTTGTTGAGTGCTGGGATCATCTATCCCATATCAGACAGTGAGTGGGTAAGTCCGGTACAAGTAGTACCAATAGTACCAAAGAAGAGCGGTATCACAGTAGTGAGAAATGAAAATGATGAACTGATTCCAACTAGGGTTCAAAATGCTTGGAGAGTGTGTATAGACTATAGGAAGTTGAATGATGCTTACGAGAAAGGACCACTTTCCATTACCTTTTATAGATCAGATGTTGGAAAGAATTTCAGGAAAGTCTCACTATTGTTTTCTTGACGGTTTTTCTGGCTATTTTCAGGTACCTATCGCTCCTGAAGATCAGGACAAGACTACCTTCACATGCCCTTTTGGTACCTTTGCTTATCGAAGGATGCCATTTGGGTTGTGTAACGCTCCAGGCACCTTTCAAAGGTGCATGATGGCGATATTTAGTGATCTTCTAGAGCAAAACATGGAAGTTTTTATGGATGACTTTACTGTTTACGGTGAGAGTTTTGATGAGTGCTTGAATAGCCTAGAGCAGGCTCTTGAGAGGTGTATTGATAAGAAATTGGTTTTAAACTTTGAAAAGTGTCATTTCATGGTTGATAAAGGGATAGTCTTAGGTCACCTCATCTCTCGAAAGGGGATTGAGGTTGATAGGGCCAAAATTGAAGTTATTTCATCCCTTCCTTATCCTACTTGTTTAAAGGATTTGAGGTCTTTCTTAGGACATGCAGGTTTCTATCGGCGCTTTATTAAGGATTTTAGTAAAGTTGCTCTGCCTCTTTCTACCTTATTGAAAAAGGATACTGAATTTAAATTTGATGATAAGTGTAGACATGCTTTTGACACTTTGAAATCTATGCTTGTTTTACCTCCTATTCTCACTGCACCTAACTGGAATTTACATTTTGAGTTGTCTTGTGATGCTTCTAACTTTGCAGTAGGTGCCATGCTTGGACAGAAGGAGGAGAAACAGTCTAGAGTCATCGCATATGCCTCCAAGACGCTTGATTCCGCTCAAGTGAATTATACCACTACGGAGAAGGAACTATTTGCTATTATTTTTGCTTTGGATAAGTTTAGACAGTATCTTATAAACTCTCGAGTGGTTGTCTTTACAGATCATGCAGCGGTTCGATACCTATTTAAGAAGCCTCAGTCTAAACCTAGACTGCTGAGATGGGCTTTGCTGCTACAGGAGTTTGATATCGAGATTAGAGATCGAGCTGGAGCGGAGAATCATGTAGCTGACCACCTTAGTCGGTTACCTGAAGGCACACAGGGAGTTGACTCTTCTGATCTTGTTATTGACTCATTTCCTGATTCTGCACTTTTTGCCTTGGCTGTTCATGAGCCTTGGTACTCTAATATAGTTAATTATCTTGTCACTGACCTTATACCTCCTTCTATGTCTAAATTTCAGATTGATAAGCTGAAGAGGGAGGCAAGATACTATATCTGGGATGCTCCAATCCTGTGGAAGCAATGCAGTGACCAGATCATCAGACGCTGTGTTCCAAATAATGAGATCCACTCTATCCTTACCTTTGCACATTCTTTATCTTGTGGGGGGCATTTTAGTGCTAATAGGACTGCTAGGAGGGTTTTAGAGTGTGGTTTTTATTGGCCTTCTCTATTTAAGGATGCTTATTCTTTCTGCAAGTCTTGTGATAAGTGTCAGAGGTTTGGGAGTTTGGGTAGGAAGCATGAGATGCCTCTAAGACCTATGCATTTTTGTGAAATCTTTGATGTGTGGGGCATGGATTTTATGGGTCCCTTCCCTTCGTCTTTTGGGTTTTCATACATATTACTTGCAGTAGATTATGTGTCTCGATGGGTAGAGGCAGTGCCAACTAGGAAAGATGATGCTTCTACTGTTGCCAAGTTTTTACGTTCTCATATCTTTTGCAGGTATGGCATTCCAAGAGCAATCATCAGTGACCAAGGAACACACTTCTGCAACAGGACCATCAAGTCTCTATTGGCTAAACATGGAGTCAATCACAAGCTGGCCACTCCTTATCACCCTCAGACGAATGGGTTAGCTGAAGTCTCTAACCGGGAAGTGAAACGAATACTTGAGAAGATTGTGAAACCATCCCGTAAGGACTGGAGTGAAAGGCTTGAGGAAGCTCTTTGGGCTTACAGGACTGCCTACAAGACCCCTATAGGCATGTCCCCCTTCCGGTTGCTCTATGGCAAGGCTTGCCATCTACCTATGGAGATCGAGCACAAATCTTATTGGGCAATCAAGGCATGTGATGCAGATCTCGAATCTTCACTTGTCAATCGGAAGATGCAACTCCAGAACTTGAAGAAATGAGACTTGAATCCTACGACAATGCCAGAATCTACAAAGACAAGCTGAAAATGATTCATGACAGACAGATTCTGAGGAAGCAGTTTCATGAAGGTGACAAGGTTCTAAAGTTTAAAGCCCGGTTGAAGCTGATGCCCGGGAAGTTTGTCACCAAGTGGGAAGGTCCGTTTAGAGTTACTAAAGTATATCCCTTTGGCACGGTAGAGCTCGTAGATGAGGAGACCGGTATAACTTCACAAGTCAACGGCCATCTACTGAAGCACTACCACGAGGATCAAAGACCCCCCTGATCACCCGGTTGTTCCCTTCCACCCTACTCTTTTACTTTCTGTTGTATTGCTGGTGATATTGTTTGCTGAGATAGTTAGGAGTAAGTGTGGGGGAGGGAACTTTTCCAGTAGTTGTAGTTGTAGCTGTTTATTTCTGTTTAGTAGTTGTTTGTTTTGTTTCCTCTTGATTCTGCCATCTCTTCTGATCACTTGATTTATACTTGTCTATTTTCATTTCACATTATCTTAACATTGAGGACAATATTGATCAAGTGTGGGGGAGGGATTGTTGTTGAGTTGTTGAGCTTTATTTTGAAAAAAAAAAATTTGCCTTTGGATTTGCTCCTGTTTCCTAAGTATTGCTGCTATAATTGCTCTCTTCTCTGCCTTATTGGTTGATTTCTGAATTGCATCGCATGACTTGAGAGTGATTCTTGCTTGGGAATTTTGTTGCTGGTTTCTATGTCCTCCTGTTTTCATTCGCCTCAGTGTTTTGCACTGCTGTATGGGCGAGTTGTTGTTCTCTCTGTTGCTGACTCTTGACTTTTGTAATCCTTGGGCATCTCTTTTAAAATCCTTTTGCACAATGCTGGTGAATATTGTACGGCTGAGTTTGATTGCATTTGATTCGAGTGATTTCTGTTCTTAGTTGATTAGCATAGTAGAATACTTTTGGTGCAGTGTTATTAACCTTGTTTCATAGCTTGATTCTTAAGGAGAAAACATCTTGGAGAAAGCCTTGATGGAAGGATTTTTGAGCCATGTATTCTTTCTCATCTTGTGTGATTTTCACCTAGTTTTGGTTAACCTCTAGAACTTGTTAGATTCTTTTTCAAAGCTGCATTAATACCTAGGTTTGTGAAGATGATAGGGGCATTCATTTCTAAACCTTACCCAAACACAAACCACTTCATTTAACCTTTGTTCACCCCTTTGAGCCTTCACTTTCATTCCATTCATTGCTTTTTAGCAAATGTTTTGCATGAGTTACATTTGGTTTTTCATTTTGAAAAGTACATCATTAATGTCTATATCTTTGCCTTCTTGGGTTTGGATGCCAAAAAAAAAAAAGAAAAAAAAAAAAGAAAATAAGTTGCAACAAAAGAATAAATTTGAAATAAGGCATTCCATGGTGGTTTGAAGAGCAATGATTTCTGTCTCAAAAGGTTAAAATGCACTTTGGTGTTCTTTTATGATTGTACTTAAGCTCACTTTGAGTTGATTATTTACTACTCATGCATTTCACTTGTTAGTCCATTTCATTGATTTGGCCATAGTTTAACATTACAACCCTTCAAGTCCCCTTGATCATGAACCTAAGGTATGTTAGTGGTGGAGATATTAGAATTCTACAAGCTTATGGTATGGTGTAATCTAGGTGGATTGAGTGAAATTTTTCCCATTTGAGAGATGAGTGAAACACTTGTACCGTATGTGAGTCTCTTATGTTTCTCTTCTTTTATCCTGCTATGTTTCTTGTGTTAATTTCTTTGCACTGAAGTATTCTATGATTGTTGATTAATTAAGAATAAAGGTTGCTTGAGTTAATTGCACATTCATGCTTAGTTGATTTATGTTTGCTTGCATTGAGTGTCTCTCTATTGGATTCTTCTTTAATGATGTTTTGCCCAGGAGTGCAAAAGGCTAAGTGTGGGGGAGTTGACAAACTCAATTATTTTTATATATTTTGATATCTTTTATATGGGTTTTGTCAACTTAATTAGTCTTTTTGACCTTAATTGATTGGTATTGATTTTAATATATTTTATTTTGAATTATTATTTTATAGGGGCAAAATTGTCATATTTTGATTTAATTGTGACTAATTGATTTTGAGGACAATTAATGCTACCTTATCCTTGAATTTTGCTTGCAGGTTTTGGAAGAAATAAAAATAAAAAAAAATAAATAAAAAGAAAAAAAATATTAAAAAGAAAGGGGCAAAACGTTGCGTTTTGCCCCACCCCACTATAACCTAATATCATATTATTCTTCATCAGCA